>NW_007733994.1:48400-64758 GCF_000696425.1 Galeopterus variegatus | reverse complement strand
TGAATTAGCCTAATTTAATCATTTCACAATGTACACATGTTGAAACATCAAATTGTACCTCGTAAGCATATACCATTATAATCTGTCAAGTAAAACAAAATAAAAAAATTTTTAAAAGACTTGTCCAATAGTTTTAAAAATAAGAAAAAAAGGTATATATTGAGCACAAGAGAAACACACTAACTTCAAAGATATGAACAGGTTTAAAATTAATGGGCAGGGAAAGATATATAATGTAAACATAACCATAACACACACACCAGCTCACCATATTAATACCAAAAAAAAATAAAAAAATTAAAACAAAATTGTTACTAGGAATAAAAAGGGTCATTTATGACAAAAGTGTCAGCCAGGAAGATACCATAACAAGTACAGGTATACATGCTCCAAACAAGTCCAACATCAAATAAAAATAATTAGAGTAGAAATTAAGGGTGAAACAGACTGTTCTATGTAAATATTCAGATATGTCAAGCGCAACATTCCATAATTGATAGAACAACTAGGTAAAAGACAGACAGGGGTATAGAAGTCTTCCACAACATTATAAATCAACTCGAACTTAAAGATATGTATATATAGACACAACACCCAACAACAGAATACCCAATCTATTCAAGCCCTAGGAACATATTCCAGAGAAGACCATTTGCAATGCCATAAAATATCTTCAATAACTTTGAGGATTGAAATTATACAATGTATGTTCTCTGACCACAATAGACTTAAACAGAAAATTATTAACTGAATGAAACTTTAGTAGTTTACAATTACATGAAAGTTAAACAACAAACCCCCAAACTGCCAATGAGCCATAAAAATGACAGTAAAATTTGAAAAATATTGAGATTGAAAACAGTAATACATGTTAAAAGTATAAAAGGGCTTATAGTAAAATTTATATTTGTAAATGTATGCATTTTAGAAAGATCTGGAATCAATAACCTAAACTTCCAACTAAAAACTTAGATAAAGGAGGAAAATTAAACCTCCTAAAATAGAAAGAAGAAAAAAGATGAATGAAAAATGAGAAATAAATGATGGTGCTGTACTCTCTGCCCACTGTTACCAGAGATTTGGGGACAGAATAGTGGCAGATGGAAATGACCTCCCTGCCCAAAAGGATCCCAGAGACCCTGCCTCCAACCACACCCGTCAGGTTCTATGCTGGACACCATTTTGTCTTACTTGCTCACACCCCTCTTTGGGGCCTGGGTCTACCCCACCCCACGGCCTCTGAGCGCAGACCTGGAGTCATCACAGACTTGAGAAAACTCCTTAGGTGAAAACAGGCTCTGAGACCATCTCTAGGTCTGGAGGCTTATACACGAGCACAGTGACGCACAGCGCAATACACAAGTGGAGTCAGGATTTACCTCTTAGTGGCAAGATTCAAAATATCACTCCATCACTGCAAATAGAAATACAAAAGATTTCTTAGCTATAGGGCATGTGACACACTCATATGTATGATTTGGCACCATTTAAAAATATAAGGAGTAAGTATAAAAGTATCCCTTCCAGACACTGCTTTTCACTGAGTAAAATAAGAAAACCACTATCTTTTACAACTGTTTAAATAAGTTCAAACAAGTTTACAATTATGTGCCGTGAATTTGTACATTCACATAGAAATGTTTCTATTCAACCCATAGACTCACTCTGCATTTGCTTCAAACATCAGAAAAACTTACCTTTACTTAGTTTTGTAATACTGATCATACGAAATTACCTAAAATAGGAGAGTAGGAAAAAATCTGGGCTGGCCTGTGGCTCACTTGGGAGAGTGTGGTACTGATAACACCAAGACCATGGACTTGGATCCCTATATAGGGATGGCTGATTAACTCAGTTGGGAGAGCATGGTGCTGACAATACCAAATAAAGGGTTAAAATCACCTTACTTGTCATCTTTTATAAAAAAAAAAATCTATGCAGTGCAGTACTTTAGACAATATATTTACCAAAATATACAGAAGTTATAGTGGCAGTTAATGTCAAAAATACTGAAGTAAGTCAAACCAAACTATTTATTATACTAAGCATACATATTCCCTATGCAAGGTTATGCTGGGTTCCATTAAGAAGAATTTTTAACAAAGAACATTTTTATGCCTAAATGTTGCATGTGAGGTGGCTTTCTTTTGCATTGTAGGCTGTTTACCAACATCTGTGTCTTCTTCCCACTCAATGGAGTAGCACCTCCCAACCTTCAGTTAGGACAACCAAAAATGTCTTCAGACAAAGACAAATGTCCCCTGGCAAACAAGTGTCACCAGTCATATTTAAATAATGGTAACATTCAAAATGTTAAAAATACTTTTAATACTCCATGGATCATTTCTATTTGAAAATTTACATTTATTACATAGTTTTCTCTTCATTCCAAATTGACGTAAAAAGTGTTGAAAGTTTTCTTAAAAGCTTTGACACATTAGAGTTTTAGAAAGATATTTAACTTTATTTTCACTGTTTAATGAGCTGTCTGTCCCAATAAGAAATCTCACATTTATTGCCTTCTTTCTCCCCATTATTTGCTTTTCTCACAAACTGATTTGGGTATAAATGGTGACAACACAGGATTCTCTTCCCATATACAAGGACTGGTAACTTCTCTCAGAAAGTTTGTAAAATCATTTAGCTGGAGTACACTGCTTGTGTTGTAATGCAAATAGCCAGCACACATAAAATGGCTCAACAAGGAAATAATTTCTTACATAATGCATAAATGGGGGTTTGGGGATAGTGGTGAGAATATTTCTGGTTTCTTGAATTTCTTCTATTTTAAATTAGGGTGGATTTCCTTCACCTGTGGACCCCAACTCCCCCCAAGTGTCATCTTCATTCAGTTAAAGAGAACACAAGAAATCAGGAAAAACTGGATGGAAATTTTTTTATTTTGTTCCCTGAACTGGAAGTAATGTTCACCACTATGTCTACATTCCCCTGAACAGTTAAATTCCATGGTCATCCACCCAATGATGGAATACTCAGATTGCAGGCAATGCAAACAAGAGAAAAGAGTGGTTTTTGGGCCGAGCCTGTGGTGCACTCGGGAGAGTGCAGTGCTGGGAGTGCAGCAGCGCTCCCACCGCGGGTTCGGATCCTATATAGGGATGGCTGGGGCGCTCACTGGCTGAGCGCAGTGCGGCCGGTCTCACGAAAAGACAAAATAAAAAAAAAAGAAGAAAAAAGAAAAGAGTGGTTTTGTTTTAAAAAGAAACAGTCAGTCTAATCCATATAGAAATTCTCCCCTCTTTAAATTCTCTAATGCCTGCTATGATGTGATTCCTTTTTTATTTTTATTTATTTTTTGTGCATGGCTGGTATGGAGATCATTTGTGTTATGAGCACCAATATTATAAGCAAAAATGCTCTAACCATAGTCAGTCTTGAGACTTTGGAGAAAAGATGTTTTCACACTCATTACAGTCCTCCTTCCATATCCGAGGGTTACACATCTGGTGATTCAAGAAACTACTTATCAAAAATCTTCAAAAGTAAATAAAAACAATAAATGAAACAACTATAACTGAAAAACAACACACTATAACAATTTACATAGCATTCCCATTTTTTCCAGTATTATAAGTAATCTACACAAGATGTAAAGTACACAGCAGGAAGTGAATTGGTAATACACAAACACTACACCATTTATAGAAGGGACTTGAGCATCAGCAAATTTTTATATCTATAGGGGGATCCTCAAGACATTCTTCAATACCAGAGAACAATTGTGTATAGGTCTTCTTCTTGATGTAAGTTCTTTGATGTCTTGAGGTATGACTTCTGGCAAAATCTTTTTCCACAGAAATTATATTCACTGAGATTTTCCATTGTGTGAAATCTTTTTTGTCTGTTAGGGGGAATTCCAGTACAAGACCTGTCACATTAAATTCATCAGGAGTTTTTTCCTGTGTTAGTATCCTGATGTCTTCGCAACTGTGACTTTGTAAAAAAAACTTTTTCCACATTCATTACATTCACATGGCTTCTGACCTGTGTGTATTCTCTGATGCATGCTGAGGTTTGACTTTTGGTTAAAAGCTTTTCCACATTATTTACATTCATAAGGTTTCTCACCTGTGTGAATTCTCTGATGCCTGCTGAGGTGTGACTTTTGGTTAAAAGCTTTTCCACATTCTTTACATTCATATCGTTTCTCACCTCTGTGAATTCTCTGATGCCTGCTGAGGTTTGACTTTCGGTTAAAAGCTTTTCCACATTCTTTACATTCATATGGTTTCTCATCTGTGTGTATTCTCCAATGCATGCTGAGGTTTGACTTTTGGTTAAAAGCTTTTCCACATTCTTTACATTCATATGGTTTCTCATCTGTGTGAATGCTCTGATGCATGCTGAGGTTGGACTTTTGTTTAAAAGCTTTTCCACATTCTTTACATTCATATGGTTTCTCACCTGTGTGTGTCCTCTGATGCTTGCTGAGGTGTGACTTTAACTTAAAAGCTTTTCCACATTCTTTACATTCATATCGTTTCTCACCTGTGTGAATTCTCTGATGCATGCTGAGGTGTGACTTTCGCTTAAAAGCTTTTCCACATTCTTTACATTCATATGGTTTCTCACCAGTGTGAGTTCTCTGATGCTTACGGAGGTGTGACTTTAACTTAAAAGCTTTTCCACATTCTTTACATTTGTATGGTTTCTCATCTGTGTGTATTCTCTGATGCATGCTTAGGCTTGACTTTCGCTTAAAAGCTTTTCCACATTCTTTACATTCATATGGTTTCTCATCTGTGTGTATTCTCTGATGCATGCTGAGGCTTGATTTTTGGTTAAATGCTTTTCCACATTCTTCACATTCATATGGTTTCTCATGTGTGTGAATTCTCTGATGCATGCTGAGGTTTGACTTTCGGTTAAAAGCTTTTCCACATTCTTTACATTCATATGGTTTCTCACCTCTGTGAATTCTCTGATGCCTGCTGAGGTGTGACTTTTGTTTAAAAGCTTTTCCACATTCTTTACATTCATACTGTTTCTCACCTGTGTGAATTATCTGATGCATGCTGAGGTGTGACTTTCGCTTAAAAGCTTTTCCACATTCTTTACATTCATATGGTTTCTCACCTCTGTGAATTCTCTGATGCCTGTTGAGGGTTGACTTTTGGTTAAAAGATTTCTCTGCAGATGTTCCCTGATATGAGATAAGGTATGATTGCTTAATAAAAGATTTCTGACATTCACTGTATTTACCATGTTTCTCTCCTGTGTATATAATATGATGTTGAGTAAGTTTAGCCTTTTTATACATTTTCCCACATACATCACCTTGAAAAGTTTTCTTCCCTACCTGAGTTATCTCTTGGGCAAGGACAGACGACTTATTACAGGCTTTCCAATATTCACTATATTTACAAGTGGTCTCACCCATATAAATTATATTACATGCAAATATTATTGGCACTGAGTTGCAGGACTGTCCTTTTCCACTATATTCAAAAAGTTGCCCAGCTGGAATCTTAAGATGCTGACTAAGATGCTCATGATAACTCTGTGATTTCTCAGATATATTATGCTCATCAGGTTTCTTTCCAGCACACATGGCATCAGTCTCTGGAAGAAGTGCATTCTGATATTCATTAGACTCCTCATGCCCCACTCCTGAATAGTTTTCACTATTTATAACCAGATTTAAAATGTGCATTGAATATGCATTCTCCTCAGTTGATTGGTTGCCATTGATGATTACACCTTGCCACAAGTATCTACCTTGACTTTCTTGACTCCTCTCCATTAGGTCATTGACTATCTGGACATCTGAAATGACAAAAAAAACCCACATCCATGAACCACACATAAGCATATTTTATCACATGCTTGTGTAAAGTGAGAGAAGTTTCTCCCAACCCAAGTAATAAAAGATTTTATAAAAGTCAATAATGGGTATTGGTTTCAGGAGTATATGAGTTTTGTTCATACTGACAATGTTATGTTGTATTAATATATTTTCTGACATCATATGACGTTCTTCTTTGCTTTTTTTTTTTTTTTTGTCCTTTTTGAGACCGGCTGCACAGCGCTCAGCCAGTGAGTGCAACAGCCATCCATATATAGTATCCGAACTCATGGTGGGAGCGCTGCTGCACTCCCAGCACCGCACTCTCCTGAGTGCGCCATGGGCTCGGCCCCTTCTTTGCTTCTTTATTCACTTTTTGTTTTTAAATCATGATGAAATATCTGATAATTTTTTACTTTTTCCTAATTGCATATTTCAAATAATTGCTTATCACCTTCCATTTGTTTTTAACTCTACTTTTTACTCTTTTATTTTTACAGTTTTTACTCTATTTTGTTTTTATAACAATAGTGGTTATCTCCTGCAGCTCTTTTTCTCATTCTTCTGCTTTGAATATGGCCAGGTTTTCCTTCATTGGCTACTTCCAGGTGCAGAATGATCCAATTTTTCATCCATATGGAGGAAAATGACTTAGGTTAAGAACTTTGCATTAGTGTTTCTATACTTTTTACTCTTCCTTAGGAAATGGATATAGGCATGTGGAAGTTTTAGAAATAATAAAATCTTCTTTTACCTACCCTAAACAGAGCCTCCCACAAGTTACTCATTTAACCTGACTTACTGTGCTTCGAAAAACCATTACTCTACAGGAAACTTTAGTCCATTCCTACGGACAACCTACTGATCTAAAATACTTGGTTCCACAACCAAGGCTTTGGCCACCATCTTTGAAAAAGATGCTTTTGACTCCTTATAAAATCAACTGGTATTATGTTCCCAAACTCTGGAAAACACACTCCCACTTGATAATTCATTGCTCGTGAAAGCTTTAGTATTATGCACTGGTGTTTTGCATGGCTAGTACACTCATAAAAAATAGAGTCTCCTGTACATTTCTAAGTTTCTTTGTTGTTTTAGAATGATTTCTACAAAAAGAGGAGGAAAATACTAACTTCAAATTCCACTTCCAAAAAGCAATCTCAGTCCCTCAACTTGAAACCCTTGGTTGACTTGACCTTGATGCCATGAGTTTCCTGGTTCTTCTATAAAATTCAGAACTCTCTTTTTCCATGCCCTATGGTCAGTATGCCTCAGCTCCATAATTTCTGATGTGGTGTTATAAAAGGCTCATACCTGGACCTCTTTTCTTATTTTCTTATCAACTTCCTATGTGATATCCTGCACTACTTTGGGATTCTGCCAAGGATCCCCACCAAAAACAAGGCCCTTACCACATGCAGCCCCCAGACCTTGGAATGCTCAGCCACCAGAACAGAACAGTAAGAGATAGAGATTGTATCTTCATAAATTACCCAGTTACAGATATTCTGTTTTAAGTAACACAAAGGAACAGAGTCTGAAAAATCATGTCCATGACAGTGCAGGATGTGAGGGCAACTGAAATATTTGAAAAAGTCAATAGCAAAAATAAATGTCAAAGAAGAGAAATGTGGAGATTATATTTTAGGAAAATACATTGTTGAAAAACAGTAAAATAAAATATGGAGATATATATGTACGAATCCATCTGAGAGATTATATAATACCTGTGTTTGATGCAAGGAGAGAAGCCAGCATCAGCTAATGGACCTGTGGAAAAATTGCTAGAAAAAGCTGAACACAGCCAAGATCTGCTGGGTTTTACTCTTCCTGGACTCTGCCCATGATGTGCTTACTAACCTGGGAGGCTCTGGTCTGGGTGTTCTTTTATTATCCAAGGCTCTGCTCCTTTCTCCAACTTGAGGCTCACCTCAGGTTTACTAATCCAGTACCCTGTTAATGGGAAGTAATATAGGACTTTATAAAATTGCAAAGCCTAATCCTTGGAAGAATGACAAGACTTCAGCTCCAGAAATTATACAATAAAGAGACCAATTTGAAACTTTTGTTAAATATGGATGACATATTTTTCATGAAATGTAATTTTACCAAATATTATAAAACCCTATAAAACATTCCTATTTTTATAAAAAAACCAAAATGTTTCTCCTGAAAGTTACTGTGGAGTTGCACTCACCCAATGACACCAGGCTGATGTAGGTCTCCAGCATGACATCTATGTACAAAGTCCTCTGAGCATCATTCAGGTCCCTCCACTCCTCCCAGGTGAAGTCCACAGCCACATCCTCAAATGACACCAACTCCTGTAATGGCACATTGATCTCAATTCGAGCCACCAGCCCTGGGTCACAAAACAGGAATCTCAGAGATCACAGTTCTGTGAGGATGATTGTCTTATGGGTTAGATAAGGTGCTGCTTTTCTATTCTGCATATAGTGGAGGGAGAAAAAACAAGCAAGAATATCCTGTCACTTTAATAACATATTAATGACTAAAAATATGAATACAAAGCTTACCATATAGCTGTGAACCATTCTTCTTGCTAGTTATAAGTATGAATAAAATGCTGCTTCTCCAAGAAGTTTATAATCAGGTTTGAAAACATAAGTATAAATACATACCTGAACCAGTGTGTCAGATTAACAAATTTTGAGAGAAGTTCAATAGAGAATGGGGAAAGAAAGAAAAAATATATTTCCATGCTGCATTCTGTTTGCACTCCACTGAACTACCAAATATGTTAAGCTCTTCTGTGTGAACCACATGTTCTCATGACTATGAGGCAACAGTGAAACTGCAGTCACAAGAGCAAGGGAAGACACCCCACATTAATGAAACTACACATGGCACCATGTCTAAGTGAATGCCCATGGGTGGTGATAACAGATACACGATTAAAGAAACACATTATGGAATGCTTCTGCATTTACATAAAGTGAAACATTATATGTAACTGCTGCTTTTAAATTACTTGTAAACTGAAAGCATATACAAAGGCACTCCAAAATTTCCTTCCCCCATGCCAAAGGATTGCTTGTGTCTGCATGAGAGTGAACACTGCCACTATCTAAACACAGAGTGTAAATAATGTGGTTTTGTAAATATAAATCAGTTACATACTAGATTTACAATTTAATACTCATCCACAAGAAGGAGAATAGAAAAAGCTTTAGGGAGAATCAGAGCAGAAGAAAACAGGGTGTTTGAAGACCAGCTGCATTAGAACATAGAGCAAGGCTTGTTAGCTAGTTCACTTGGGAGAGCATACTTCTGTTAACACTAAGGTCACAGGGTCAGATCCCCATACAGGCCAACCAATAGAAAATCAATCAATCAATCAATAACAGAGCAGTAAGCATACAGAAGAAGAAAGTAATATAGAAACAAGAAGCAGGAAGACACTGTGGTACCAAATTCCTGTGTGAAAAATAAGTGTTTTACTATCAGGCTTTCTACATAATTACAGCTAATTAGGTACTGGCAGAGTAAAGTGTAGCTTTTAGAATGACAGAAAAATATAATGGGTAGAAATAAAATAGACTTGAATACATTATACTTGAAATATCTGTGGGAATGTCCAAATGGCAACTGGATATATGATCCAGGGTTCAAGAGAGATCTAAGCTGAAGATAAAGATCTGGAAATGCATCAGTCCATTTCTGTTGCTTGTAACAAAATACCTGGAACGGGGTGATTTGTTAGAAAATGAAATTTACTGCTTGCAGATTCAAAAGCCGAGGAGTCAAAAGTCCAGGGAACACATTTGGTGGAGACCTTGGTGGAGATGACAGTGACCCAGGGGTCTCACATGGCACAAAATTGTAGGGCAGAGAGAGGTCAACCTTTTATGTTTTCTTTTAAAGCCCTCAGAACCACATCCCTGCCCACCATTATTAACCCATTCATTACGGTATGGACCTACAGTCTAATCACATCATTAAGGCCCTATCTTTCAACTACCAAATTAGGATTACCCACCATCCTAACACTGTCACAGAGGGGGTCAAGTTTGGGGACATTCAGTCCAACGCATGGAAATATCAAAATTTCAATGTTATGTGAAGCCATCAGAATGAATGAGCAAACCTAAGAGATTCCAAGTAAAAACAAAACAAAACAAAAGAACAAGAACAGAGTCAGCAGAAGCACTTTACCTTTAAACATAAGGTAGAGGAAAAGAAATACAATGTGAAGAACAAAAAGAAATTTTCTAAATTTATTCCACAATTAAAGGAAAACTCAGTATTAAAAAGTCTACCAATATAATTCATTATATGAATACATAATTCATTATACATACATATATATACACACACATATTTGCATTTGGTCTGTTTGGAAACCCAGCATATTTGAAGTCCTATCAGTGAAAATCCTTTAAATGATTATATAGATGTTAGAAAAATACACAGGGGGCAAGCCAGTATAGGGATCAATCTGTGGTCCTTGATAGTATTGGCACCACACTCTCACCAAGTGAACATAGCTGACCGAACATAGTGGAGAAAAGAAACCTCTCAGTTTGAGGATAGATCAAAGAAATTAAAAACTGAATTGCATGCACACACAGGAAAAAGACAAAATGAACAGGACACAATATCTGAAGAGTGTTTGACAATGTCAAAAGTTGTAATATAAAGTAATGAGACAGCCAGCAGAAGAGAGATGGAGGAAAAAAAACAGAAGAAACACTTAAAAGAATAATGTCTGAGAACTTCCACCTATTAATATCAGGCACCAAACCAAAGATCAAGGAAGTTAAGATAACACAGAACCAGATAAATGCTAAAAATCTATATCTAGGCATGTAGTTCTTAAACTTCAGAAAATCAAAAATAATAAAAATCTGAAGCTAGAGGGAGGAAAAAATATCTTACCTAAAAAGAAACAAGGTAAGAATTACACCCAACATCTCCTGAGAATCCATGTAAGGAAGGAGAGAGTACAGTGAAATATCCGAACAGTTGATTAAAGAACCCTACCACACACAGTCCTGTCCACTATGAAATCAACGTGTAAAAAAGAAAAAAACAAAGACTTTCTTAGGGAAACAAAAATTGAGAGAATTTGTTGCCACTACACCTGTATTCGAAGCAATGTGAAAAAAAAAAAAAAAGAATAAAAAAGATATAGGTTAGAATCGATATACAGAAAGAGAACTAAAGAAATAAATGAAGGTTCAATAAAAAGCTTTTTTTTAATTAAGTTTTTTTCATTGCAACACAGTTGATTGTACATATCTTTGAGGTAAAGAATTGGATACCCTATGTGCAATATGTGAAGTTCAAATTAGGATAATTAGTATATTCTTCAATATACAGTGTAATAGATTTTTGTGAACCTTTACAAATACCTCCCTTCCACCATCCCCCTGAGCATTTCCTCACTCTAGTAACCTCAGTTCTGTTTTCTACTCTTGAAGTTCAAAGCAATATTGTGATTGTTGTATATTTCTTTTATTTAATTTTTAAGTTATTTATTTTCTTAGCTGTAATATATAAGTGAGAACATGCAAAATTTTTCTTTCTGTACCTGGCTTATTTTACTTAACATAATTTTCCTAAGTTCATCCATGTTGCTGTGAATGGCAATATCTCATGCTTTTTAAAGACCGAGTAGTATTCCATTGTATAAATATATCACATTTTCCTTATCCAGTCATCTGATAATGGACATTTAGGTTGATTCCAAGTCTTGCCTACAGTAAACAGAGCTGCAATAAACATGGGAGTACAGGTGTCCCTTCTGCATGACTATTTCCAATCCTTTGAATGTATACCCAGCAGTGGGATTGCTGTTCATATGGCAGTTCTATCTGTAGTTGCTTGAGGAACTTCCACATGGTTTTCGATAATGGCTGCACCAATTTACAGTCCCACCAACAATATAGGAGGGTTCTTCTTTCTCTGCTTTCTCACCAGCATTTGTTATTCTCTGTCTTTTTGATAGTAGCCAGTCTAACTGGAATGATATGATATTTCAATGTGGCTTTTACACTTCCTAGATGCTGAGTGATGTTGAGCATTTTCTCCTGTATCTGTTGGCCATTTGTATATCTTCCTTTTGGAAATGCCTATTCAGCTCCTTTGCCCATTTTAAAAATCAGACTATTTATTATTCTACTTTTAAGTTGTTTGAGTTACTTGTATATTCTGGATATTAATCCTTTATCAGATGCATAGTTTACAAATAATTTCTCCCACTCTGTAGGTTGCTCTTTTCCTCTGTTTTTTTCTTGTGATGTGCAGCAGTTTTTCAATTTGATATAATTTGTCTTTTTTCTTTTGTTGCCTATGCTGTGGGGTTCATATTAGTAAAGTCTGTCGCCAGTCCTACTTCCAGAAGTGTTTCTCCTATAATTTCTTTTAGGAATTTTTAAGTTTTAGGTCTTATATTTAGGATTTTAATCCATTTCTTCCAATCCAAGAGCATGAAATATCTTTCCACTTTTTGTTGTCTTCTTTAATTTCTTTCAACAGTGATTTATAGATTCCATTGTAGAGATCTTTCACATGCTTTGTTGTCTGGATTCCAAGATATTTTATTTTTGGGGTGACTATTGTAAATGGAATATAGCTTTGTTGGTTTTTCTTTCTGCTAGTTCAAAAACACTAGTGATTTTTGCACACTGATGTATCCTGCTGCTTTACTGAAATTGTTTACTGGCTCTAAGGGTTTTTTTTGGAGACTTTTTAGGCTTTCCTGTATATAGGATCATTATGTCTGCAAACCAGGATAATTTGACTTTCTCTTTTCTATTTGGGATGCCCTCGCTTTCATTCTCTTGCCTGATTCCTCTGGCTAGAACTTCTTATAGTGTATTAAACAACATCTCAGGGTAGATATCCTTGTCTTGTTCCCATTCTTAAGGAAAAGCTTTCAACTTCTCCCCATTCAGAATGACAATGACATTAGGTTTGCCATATATGGCTTTTATCATGTTGAGATCCTTCCCTTCTATACCTAATTTGCTGACACTCTTTACCATGAAGTGATGTCGAGTTTTCTCAAATGCTTCTTCACTGTCTATTGAGATAATGATATGGTTTTTCCCCTTGATTTTGTTGATGGAGTATGTCACATTTATTGATGTGCATATGTTGAATGATTCTTGCATTCCTGGGATGAATCCTACTTGATCAGGATGTGTAATTTTTTGTATGTGTTGCTGTATTCTATTTGCAAATATTTTATTGATGATTCTCCTGTCTATATTCATAAAAAATATTGGCCTATAGTTTTCTTTTTTGGTGGTGACTTATCAGCTTTTGGGATCAGGGTGATGTTTGCCTTATAGAATGGGTTTGGGAGAATGACCTCTCTCAATTTTTTGGAATAGTTTCAAGAGAATTGATAATAATTCCTCCTTAAAGGTTTGGCAGCAGTAAAGCCATCTGGTCCTGGCATTTTCTTTGTTGGAAGATCACTAATTATTGCTTCAATCTCATTGCTTGGTATTGGTCTGTTCAAATTTTTTACATCTTCCTGATTCAGCCTTTGTAGTTTGTATGTGTCCAGAAATTTCTCTATTTCTTCCAGGTTTTCAAATTTATTTTTCTATCATTGTTTACAATAGCATCCAATGATTCTCCATGTTTCTGCAGTATAAGTTTTGATGTCTTCTTTTTCATTTCTGATTATTATTTGTCTTCTCTCTTCTTTATTTTGTTAGCCTACCTAAAGGTGTGTCTATTTGATTATCTTCTCAAAAAAACCTTTTCCTGTCATTGATCATTTGTATCATTTGGGGGGGTTCTATTTCATTTCCTATTGATCTGATCTTATTGATTTCTATCAACTACTTTTGTTGTTGGATTGTTTTTGTTTTTCTAATTCTTTCAGGTGTAGTGCTCAATTATTTACTTACAGCTCTTATATTCTTCCAATATAAGCATTTATCACAATTTCCCTCATTAGTGCTTTTGCAGTATCCCACACGTTTTGGTATGCTTTGTCTTTGTTTTCATTACTTTCAAGAAATTTCTTGAATTCCTGTTTAATTTCTTCTTGGACCCATAGGTCATACAGGACATTGTTATTTACTTTTCATGTATTTCTAAACTTTCCAGAGTTTTCTTTGTTATTGATTTCTAGTTTAAATCCATGGTTGTCAAAAAATATAAATGAAATAATTTTAATTCTATAAAAATTTCTTGAGACTTGATTTGTGACCTAACATGTGGCTTATCCTGGAGCATGTTCCTTCTGCTGATGAGAAAAGTATATATGCTGTGGTTGTTGGATGAAATGTTCTGCAGATGTCTGCCAAGTCCAATTGGTCTAAAATCATGTGTTTCTGTTGATTCTGCACCTAGATGATCTGTCCAATGGTAAGAGAGGGGAATTCAGGTTCCCAACTATTTTAATAGTAGAGTCTATCTCTTTATGTCTAATAGCATTTGCCTTAGTTATCTGGGTACTCCAATGTTGGGTGGATATATACTTACGATTAGTATGTCTTCTTACTGGATAGATCCCTTATTCATTAATCCAATCACTAATCCAATCAGTCAGTCTGTGTCCTTAAAGTGGGGTATTTAATACATTTACATTAATAGTTACTATTTAAATATGTTTACTTACTACTGTCATTTTGGTTTTTGTTTGGATATTTTAAATACCGTTTGTTCCTTTATTTCCATTTTATGGTTTGTCTTCTGTTTGTTTTTTGAGGTAGTTAGATGAAATTTTTTTCTCTTTAACATTAGCATTTTTTGTTCTATTAATGGGATTTATTTTCTTTTATATTCATGGTAATGATTATAGTTCAGATATGAGATGCAGTATGCCTTTCAAAATATCTTGTAGGGCTGGTTATGTGGTGGTGAACTACTATAGTATTTGCTTTTGTGGAAAATATATTTTTTCTCCCTCATTTCCAAAGGACAGACTTGCTGGGTATAGTAGTCTTTGATGGCAAATTTTGTCTTTTAGTATTTTGAATATATCACCCTATGAAAAATCTGTTGTTAAAACTTGATGTTTTTGCCTTATTGCTTTTAAGATTCTCTCTGTCTTTGAGCTTTTCTAATTTCAGTGTAATGTACCTTACAGTGGACCTTTTTAGATTGAAATGGTTCTGGGATCTTTGGGCCTACCCCACCTGAAAATCCATTCTCTCCCTATATTTGGGAAGTTTTCTGTTTTTACTTAGTTGAATATATTTTCAATGCCTTTTTGTTTTTCCTCCCCTTCTAGAACACCCATCATTCAGATGTTTGTGTGGCTTCAGGTTCTCCGCTTGTTCTCTTTGACTTTCTTCTTTAATTCTTTTTTACTTTCTTTTTGTTTGGTCCACTTGTGTTATTTTTAAAATGCTGTCTTTAAGATCATGAATTCATTCTTTTGCTCATTTTAGCATGCTGTTAAAACTCTTAGTTGTGTTTCAGATTTCATTTAATGACATTTCCAGTTCCATGAGTTCTGCTACATTCTTTTTTTAGGGTAATAGTCTCTTTGTACATTTCCTCCTTCAGATTCTGGATATTTTCTCATTTTGTTATGCTTTCTGAGTCATCTTCTATCTCACTGAGTTCCCTCGGGATTGTTGCTTGAAATTTCTTTTCAGCTATTTCAAGGACTTCTTGCTCTATATGGCCTGGTACATGAAAGTTATTATATTCCTTTGGTAGTATCATAAGTTTTATTTTTCACATTTCTAGTATCTCTACACTGGCCAATAGTCACCTGGTAGAGCAGTTATTTTTCCTAATACTTCAGAGTGGGCTTTGAGGAGAGGGAGTCCTTTTGTTGATGTGTTTTATACTGACTACTGAATGGGTGTTTTAGTACTGGTTTCAGATAGATGGAGTAGTGTAGTCTCCATATATGTACTTTGGCAAAATTCAGTGTTGGAATTGTACATGGGTAAGAACAATAAAAAAAAATTTAAAATCTCAAGAGAAAAATTTAAAATATTTCGAAGGAAATAAAAGAAAAAGTGCAACTTATCTAAATTTGTGCAAATGGAGAAACAGGAATCTTTTCAAAAAATTTACACTATTGAATGCATATATTTTAAAAAAAGAAACACCTAATAAGGTAAGTTTGTATCTTTGGAAACTACAAGGACAGAGAGAAAATTAGATTAAAAGGAAGAAGAAAAAATAAAAATTAGAGCAAAAATAAAATTAAGAAAGGAAACTGAGAAAATTGTCAACAAAAAGTTGATTCCTCAGAAAGATCAATGAAATTGATAAACCTACAGCTAAGCGAACTAAAAAGATAATGACACAGAACAAAAAAGTACTAATATCAGAAATGAAGAAGAGGAAATCACTATGGACTTTAAAAAATAAATAGTATGTACAACACAGGACACAAACTTGATAACCTAGATGAAATGGACCAATTCCTTCAAAGACACAATTTCCGAAAACTAACAAACACTAATATGCAGTATTAGAATAGGACTATATCTATTACAAAGATTGAGTAAAAAAAAAAAATCTTCCAAACAGAAAGGACCTGGGCCCAATGTGTTTACTGGGGAATTCATCCAAACATTTATTTATTTTTATTTTTATTTTT
>NW_007733994.1:44884-47484 GCF_000696425.1 Galeopterus variegatus | reverse complement strand
AAATCTCAAGCTCTAGATCCTATAGAACAAGAAGCCCTTGTAATGACTGACAAGGAATTTCGAGTGATAAGTCTAAGGAAACTGAATGAGATACAAGAAAAAATCATCTAGACATCATGAGGAAACAAGGAAAAGTATATAGGACCTGAAAGAGGAAATGTACAAGGAAATCAATGACCTGAAAAAAAATGTAGCAGAGGGCCAGCCCGGTGGTGCACTTGGTAGAGTGTGGCACTTGGGAGTGCGGTGGCGCTCCCGCCGAGGGTTCGGATACCATATAGAGACTGCTCCACTCACTGGTTGAGCATGGTATGGGCGCGGCACTGAGGGTTGCGATCCCGTTGCCGGTCATGGTACGGGCACGACACCAAGGGTTGCGATCCCGTTACCGGTCATGAAAAGACAAAAAGGAAAAAAAAATGTAGCAGAACTTGCCAAACTGAAGAATTTATTCAGCGAAATAAAAAACACCATGGAGAGTTTAACCAGCAGGCTTGTCGAAGTTGAAGAAAGAACCTCTGAACTTGAAGATGTGCTGTTTCAAATAACACAAGCAGACAAAAAAAAAAAAAGAAAAAAAAGTCAAAGGCATTGAAGAAAATCTGAGAGATATCAGACAACCTTAAGCACTCAAATATCCAAGTCATGGTTGTCCCAGAAGGGGAGGAAAAAGGAGATTGCATTGAAAACATATTCAACCAAATAGTGGCGGAAGACTTCTCAGGTATAGGAAAAATCCCAGATCTTCAGATCCAGGAAGCTCAATGATCTCCAAACATATTCAACCCAAAAAGGTCTTCTCCAAGCCATGTTATAGTCAAATTGGCAAAACTCAAAGACAAAGAGAGATTCTTAAGAGCTGCAAGAGAGAAGCATCAAATCACCTATAAGGGAGCCCCAATCGGGCTAACATGAGACTTTTCATCACAAACCCTATAAGCCAGAGAGGAATGGGATGATATATTCCAAATACTAAAAGCCAGAGATTGTCAGCCAAGAATACTCCACCCTGCAAGGCTATCCTTCCGAAATGAAGGGCAAATAGTATATTTCTCAGACAAACAAAAACTGCGGGAGTTCACCACTACACGACCACCCTTACAAGAAATTCTCAAAGGAGTCCTGGGTTTCGTTCCTGAAAAATAACTACCACTGCCATAAAAACACACAAAAAATCAAAACCCACTAGTATAATAAAAATGGCATTCATGAAGAGAAAACAAACAAACAAAAAGGCTATCTACATCCTAAGGAACCAACAAACACAGAAAACAAACATTAAATCAGAAAGCAAGGAACAAAAGACACCTAAGACAAACAAACAACAATCAATAAAATGCTAGGAATAAATCAACACTTTTCAATAACAACTCTTAATGTAAAAGGCTTAAATCCCCAAATCAAAATACAGACTGGTTGGGCCGGCCTGTGCCTCACTCGGTAGAGTGCGGTGCTGATAACACCAAGGCCACGGGTTCGGATCCCATATAGGGATGGCCGGTTCGCTCACTGGCTGAGCGTGGTGCTGACAACACCAAGTCAAGGGTTAAGATCCCCTTACCGGTCATCTTTTCAAAAAAAAAAAAAAAATACAGACTGGCTGACTGGATTAAAAAGGAGGACCCAACTATATGCTGCCTTCAAGAGACCCACCTCACCCACAAAGACTCACATAGACTAAGAGTGAAAGGATGGAAAAAGATCTTCCATGCAAACAGAAAAGAAAAACAACCTGGAGTAGCTATTCTCATATCTGACAAAATATACTTTAAACTAAAAACCATAAAAAGAGACAATGAGGAACACTACATAATGATAAAAGGAGTGATCCATCAAGAAGACATAACAATCATCAATATGTACGCATCCAATGTTGGAGCAGCCAGATTCATAAAACAAACTATATTAGACCTAAAGAAGGAAACAGACACTAATAACATAATAGCAGGAGACCTGAACACCCCACTGTCAATATTGGACAGATCATCTATGCAAAGAATCAGCAGAGAAACACAAGATCTAAGCAATACTCTACACCAATTGGACTTGGCAGATATCTACAGAAGATTCCATCCAACAACCTCAGAATATTCATTCTCATCAGCACATGGATCGTTCACCAGGATAGATCACATGTTAGGTCACAAATCAAGTCTCAACAAATTCAAAAAACCTGGATTTATCCCATGTGTTTTCTCAAACCATAATGGATTAAAAGTAGAAACCAATAACAAACGAAATTCTGGAAACTACACAAACACATGGAAACTAAACAGCATTCTACTTAATGACTTATGGGTCCAAGAAGAAATCAAGCAGGAAATCAAAAAATTTATTGAAACTAATGAAAATAATGATACATCATACCAAAACCTGTGGGATACTGCAAAAGCAGTATTAAGAGGGAAATTTATTGCATTAAATTCTCTCCTCAGAAGAATGGAAAGGCGGCAAGTGAACAACCTAACACTGCAACTTAAAGATCTAGAAAAACAAGAACAATCCAAACCTAAAATTAGCAGACAGAATGAAATCATTAAGATCAGAGCAGAACTTAATGAAATTGAAACCCCCCAAAAATACAAAAGATCAATGAATCA
>NW_007733994.1:34776-43963 GCF_000696425.1 Galeopterus variegatus | reverse complement strand
TAACATCACCCTGATATCAAAACGAGGTAAAGATATAACCAAAAAAGAAAACTACAGGCCGATATTCTTGATGAATATAGATGCAAAAATCCTCAATAAAATACTAGCAAACAGAATACAACAACACATACGTAAAATTATTCAACACGATCAAGTGGGATTCATCCCAGGGATGCAAGGTTGGTTCAACATACACAAATCAATAAATGTGACACATCATATTAATAAAATCAAACACAAGGACCATATGATCATCTCTATAGATGCTGAAAAAGCATTTGATAGGGCCAGCCCATGGGTCACTCGGGAGAGTGTGGTGCTGATAATACCAAGGCCATGGTTTTGGATCCCATATAGGGATGGCCAGTTGCTCACTGGGTGAGCGTGGTGCTGACAACACCAAGTAAAGGGTTAAGATCCCCTTCCCGATCATCTTAAAAAAAAAAAAAAAGCATTTGAGAAAATTCAACACTCATTCATGACAAAGACCCTCTATAAGTTAAGTATAGACGGAAAGTATCTCAACATAATTAAAACCATATATGACACACCACTGCCAATGTCATCCTGAATGGGGAAAAGCTGAATGCTCTTCCTTTAAGAACAGGAACCAAACAAGGATGCCCACTCTCTCCAGTCCTATTCAACATAGTGTTGGAAGTACTAGCCAGAGAAATCAGAGAAGAGAAGGAAATAAAGGGCATCCACATTGGAAAAGATGAAGTCAAACTGTCCCTGTTTAAAGATGACATGATCCTATATATTGAACAGCCTAAAACATCTACAAAAAAACTCTAGGAGGTGATAAATGAGTTCAGCACAGTAGCAGGATACAAAATCAACACACCAAAATTAGTAGCATTTCTATTCTCCAATAGTGAACATGCAGAAAGAGAAATCAAGAAAGCTTGCCCATTTCCAATAGCCACCAAAATTAAAATACTTAGGAATTGAATTAACCAAGGATGTGAAAAATCTCTGTAATGAGAACTACAAACCATTCCTGAGAGAAATTAGAGAGGATACAAGAAGATGATATACCATGCTCTTGGATTGGAAGAATCAATATAGTGAAAATGTCCATAGTACCCAAAGTGATATACAAATTCAATGCAATCCCCATCAAAATTCCAATGACATTTTTCTCACTAATGGAAAGAACTATCCAGACATTTATATGGAAAAACAAAAGATCATGCATAGCCAAAGCAACGCTGAGCAAAAAAATCAAGCTGGAGGCATAACCCTACCTGACTTTAAACTATACTACAAAGCTATAATAACCAAAACAGTATGGTACTGGCATAAAAACAGACACACTGATCAATGGAATAGAATAGAGAATCCAGAAATCAACCCACACACCTACAGCCATCTGATCTTTGACAAAGGCACCAAGCCTATTCACTGGGGAAGAGACTGCCTCTTTAGCAAATGGTGCTGTGAGAACTGGGTATCAATATGCAGGAGAATGAAACTAGACCCATACCTCTCACCATACAATAAAAGCAACTCAAAATGGATTGAGGATTTAAATATACACCCTGAAACAATAAAACTTATTAAAGAAAACGTAGGAGAAAAACTTCAGCAAATAGGACTTGACACAGACTTCATGAATACGACCCCAAAAGCATGGGCAACCAAAGGAAAAATAAACAAATGGGATTATATCAAACTAAAACCTTCTGCACAGCAAAGGAAACAATTAACAGAGCTAAAAGACAACCAATAGAGTGGGAGAAAATATTTGCAAAAGATACATACGACAAAGGATTAATATCCAGAATATACAAGGAACTCAAACAACTTGACAAGAAAAAAACAAGCTACCCAATTAAGAAATGGACAAAGAGCTAAGTAGGCATTTCTCTAAGGAAGATATACAAATGGCCAACAGACATATGAAAAAATGCTCAACATCACTCAGCATCCGGCAAATGCAAATCAAAACTACAGTGAGATATCATCTCACCCCAGTTAGCATGGCTAAAATCCAAAAGACTCTTACCAGACACATCATGCAGCAGCCAACCCACACTGCCCTTTTAGTCTTACCCTCAACATTCCACCATGGAGTAAGGAAGAAATTCTTACTCTAAGCAACTAGGTTTTGTGTCACTTTGTTACACAGCTGATTATTAGAACACCAAACAAGTCATTAGAAACCATAGACAGTACTCTGATATGCAACAGTAAGCATGTAGGTTGACACTGAACATTAGGTCCAAAATAAAGCCACCATTTCACATCTTATATTACATCTCAAACTCTAACTGAGAATGTCAACTTTCAGTTAACTACTTTGTCACTTTTCTTTCTTAACCAACTGTTAGCTATGGTTCTAGTTTATAAACATACTGATGACTAATGCACACACCCATTTTCCTCATTCATTTCTAAGTGATTACCTGAAATAGGAGAAAATAAAGTACAATATGTAAGAAAGTTTAAAACCATGACCTTTTCTTGAACTAGAAACAGAAAACTGTAGAGTAAGAAAAACTACACGTGGAATCACTGACATAAATTTATAGAAGCAAAATGTACAAATTATGAAAATCTGCAATTTCTGTTTTTATTCTTTGCATGCCTTTTTATTGGCTCTTTATGAATGTCCCACTAACTTCTGAAGGCTTTCTAACCTCCGACTCTTAAGGATGTCCCCACAGGTGCTTGTTAGAAGCACAGGTCACAAGGGAGTGAACCTCATCACCCAGGAAACATGCCCTTCAGTGTTTTACAAGAATATTTCCAATGGAACAAAGTTATTGTCTTTATAACTACCACCACCTCCTCCTGCTATATACGCAGTGTATACAGAAATCAGAATAAATGAAAAGAATAAGCAATGAAAATAGCAAAATTGACACCACAAAGGAATAGACATGAGGAATAAGGAAGAGTCCAGGAAACATCCCATTTCACTGGCTTGGGTCACTGCATGGATTGTAGTGATATCATATGTAAGAGAAAAGTAGACATCATTTTCATTTTGGATTCATTACCTTAAGGTACCTTTTGAATAGGTACAAAAAGCAGTCAACAGCGAGTTGAACCTATGACCCAAGGAAAAGAGAAGTAGAAAAGGGAAGAAACTAAAGAGAACCAAGAGTGCAAACTACAGAGGACTGACTCAGTCAAGAAGAACACAGTGAGAAGAATAGAACCCACAATGAAGCCCTGTGATGAGCAATGTTTAGAAGAATTCAGAAGAGAAAAAACCATCAGTAATGGCATGAGAGAAACTAACACAGAAGAATTTCCATGAGAAGATCATGAACAGCAGTTTCGAATGTGGCAGAAGATTCAAGCTAGAAAAAGACTACAGAATCGGCACTGGATTTCACCGTAATGTAAGTGATAATTCCATGTTTTATCCATGAATCAAGTACAGTCTTCCAAATCTGTACACAAACCACAGGACTTGTAAGTGAAGCCATCTTGAACCAACAGCCTCAATCACAGCACCAGGTCACAAAAGCTGCATTTGACATCCAGGCAATGCTAGCATGAAAACTGCCCAGCTGAGTACACTCAACGTGTCGATCCATAGAACTTCAAGGAAATAAAATGGCCAGATATTTTAAACCATTGCGTTTTGATTCGTTCTCACACAGCAAATGCTAAATAATACCTGTAAGTCCCCAGAACTCAGTACATTTAAACAAAATTATGAGGGTGAGAAAGTCTTAAATTACATGAAACCTTATAGTCTGTTTATTCAGCAACATGTGCCTTGGTTACTCACTAACCATTTCCACTGTGGAAAGCTATGTGTTTATTTCCAGGTTGGCAGTCAAAAACATTCTAATAGAGATGGAATTTCAGAATTTAGTGCCAGGGCCAGCCCGTGACTCACTTGGGAGAGGGTAGTGCTGATAACACCGAGCAAGGCAAAACATTTGGATCCCCATATAGGGATGGCCGGTTAGCTCACCTGGGAAAGCGTGGTGCTGACAATACCAATTCAAGGGTTAAGATCCCCTTACCAGTCATCTTTTTAAAAACAACAACAATAAAAGAATTTAGTGCCAATAAATCCTTACATCCCATGAGAATTTGGCATATTTTCTCCTCAGGTTCCATTCCAATCATGTAAAAAAAAGTGCCTTTTTGACATGACATCAGAAAGACTAGAGACAAATTTTTAGTCAACTTACATACTCTGAAATATTATATCTTGCTATATCTACATGCAAACTTGACCTTATGTATGTACATTTCCTTCAAGCTGAGGTTTACTCATTTCTACTTTTCCATTTTAATTCATGCTCTCCATAAAACCCAGGTAATACAGTGAAAAAAATGAGGAATAAATAAAGAAAAAAAATCACTAGAGATTTATCCATCTTTTCTTGCTCTTGGAAATGAATAGCACACTCCGGCAGCTTAGCTGGGAGAGGAGGGAATGGAGTGGATTAAGGAGAGAACTGTTACAGCTTGACCCTGGATTCTCCTGCCCGAAACTCTATATATTAGCTGGAAAAGACAAGCAAACAAACAAAAAGCCACCCGATGAGACAACAATCCTTTATGGTCAATAAGTTGTAAGAAAGACTCATTAAACGTGCATCTGCAAGTACATTAATTGGTATACATTAAACACAGAATTTATTTTTGAGTTAATGAAGACATACATTACCTACTGATTTAGCAAGAATCATCATTACTTAAAATAAAACTTCATCATTTAGGGCTGAACCCGTGGCTCACTTGGGACAGTGCGGCACTGGGAGCATAGCGGCGCTGGGAGCGCTGAGGCTGCAGGTTCAGATCCTATATAGGGATGGCTGGTGCGCTCACTGGCTGAGCGCGGTGCGAGTGACACCACGCCAAGGGTTGCGATCCCCTTACCGGTCACAAAAAAACTTCATCATTTAAACCAAAGAAAAACACATTGTGTCATTACTAAAACTAATGCTATAGAAATATAGTTAGGCTATATTAACTATTTTCATATTAATGTAATGACTCCACACATGACTACAGATAAGTGTTTCCACTACAACACATCTTATGTATATGTACCTAAATATCTCTTTAGTAAACATCTTGCAACTCAACATCTTTTGCCCATGATTATATAGGTAAAAAAAGTACATTATGGGGCTGGCCCATGGCCCACTTGAGAGAGTGTGGTGCTGACACCAAGGCCAAGGGTTCAGATCCCTATATAGGAATGGCCGGTTAGTTCTCTTGGTAGAGTGCGGTGCTGACAACACCAAGTCAAGGGTTAAGATCCCCTTACTGGTCATCTTTAAAAAAAAAATAAAATAAAATAAAGTAAAATGCACATTATGTATATTTCTTTTGGTACCCTATTCCAGTAACGTTACCCAGTGATAGATCTCCCTGCACCCAAACCCTCATGTAGTATGCTCTGACAACGAACTGGGCTTTGCTACATGACTTGATTTCGCCAACAGCATATTAACAAATGTCATGCAAACATAAGTTTGACAAGTACTGGCCACTGCTGATTGCCTTCTTAAATACAATCATAATGTGAAGAAGCCTGGGGCTACACTTTTGGAGACACAGGGCCCAGCCAAGAGTCAGCACAAACCACAGGATATGTGAGTGAAGCCATCTTGAACCAACGAGCCTCAGTCAAGGCACCAGTGACTAAAGCTGAACTGCCCAGTTAAACACACCCAAAATGTGGATTCATGGAACTTCAACATAATAAAATGGCTAGGTGCTTAAAACCATTTGGGTTTTGATTTGTTCCTTACATGGCAAATGCTAAATGATACACCTAAGCCCCATAACTCAATATGTTTTGAACAAAATTATGTGGGAGGGAAACCTTGAATTACATGTCAAATACAGTCAATACACCTTCATAACCACAGGGATGAGTTTGGCAAATTACAATGAATGTCAATTAAGAGGACTTCATTGAGGTTCCTGGTGCTAACGCAGGCTATGTGAACCAGTAAAAGCAATTGTTTGCACATCAGTAAACTATGGTGCAAGATTTTCTGGTTTTTTTGTTTTGTTTTTTTAGTATCATGTAGAAGTTGTTTACTTTAAAAACATAAACAGTGTCTGTTTCTTATAAGTCAGTAGTGAACTGTACCAGCATACTTTCAAAATCTCGTGGAAAAACATAATTAAAAGAAAATAGGGATCTCTCCATGAAGTGTCTGAAGCACACTAGTATTCTAATTTTCCCATTTGAGTAATGTAAAATTGACTCCTATATATATATATATATATATCAGCAAAAGTTGTGATTTTCAGGAATAGAATACTGATGTTAAAGGAAGTACTTGTTATTTACTCTCTAATGTGAAGAAGCCTGGGGCTACACTTTTGGAGACACAGGGCCCAGCCAAGAGTCAGCACAAACCACAGGATATGTGAGTGAAGCCATCTTGAACCAACGAGCCTCAGTCAAGGCACCAGTGACTAAAGCTGAACTGCCCAGTTAAACACACCCAAAATGTGGATTCATGGAACTTCAACATAATAAAATGGCTAGGTGCTTAAAACCATTTGGGTTTTGATTTGTTCCTTACATGGCAAATGCTAAATGATACACCTAAGCCCCATAACTCAATATGTTTTGAACAAAATTATGTGGGAGGGAAACCTTGAATTACATGTCAAATACAGTCAATACACCTTCATAACCACAGGGACGAGTTTGGCAAATTACAATGAATGTCAATTAAGAGGACTTCATTGAGGTTCCTGGTGCTAACGCAGGCTATGTGAACCAGTAAAAGCAATTGTTTGCACATCAGTAAACTATGGTGCAAGATTTTCTGGTTTTTTTGTTTTGTTTTTTTAGTATCATGTAGAAGTTGTTTACTTTAAAAACATAAACAGTGTCTGTTTCTTATAAGTCAGTAGTGAACTGTACCAGCATACTTTCAAAAGCTCGTGGAAAAATATAATTAAAAGAAAATAGGGATCTCTCCATGAAGTGTCTGAATCACACTAGTATTCTAATTTTCCCATTTGAGTAATGTAAAATTGACTCCTATATATATATATATCAGCAAAAGTTGTGATTTTCAGGAATAGAATACTGACGTTAAAGGAAGTACTTGTTATTTACTCTTTGTGGTGACATGATCCACAGAAAGCACTGGAGATCAAAAAAGGATAGGGACGTTTAAGGCAATGTATGTTAAAGCATACATTGTGCAAAGTTTACTTTAGCATTATTCTTCTAAGATAGAAATAACTGGCAAAATATTCCTGAACTACCAGAAAGAAACTATGAAGATATAAAACCATGAGCATATCTCTAGATGCCAAAATTGGTGATAGGCTGGGTCTGAGGGAGCTCAGACACTAGGAAACAATGAGGGAAGGTTGAAGGAAGGGGCGTATGTTCAGAGAGCACTGCAGACAGATCCTCTCAGCGGTGACAGGTTATTCCTCCACCCCACAGAACACCTTCAAACCCTCTTCAGTGACTAACATCTCCTAGGTCCTTGCCTGTTCTTCTCAAACTCACTATCCCTTTTGAAAGTTGGCCCAAACCTTCCAATATCACAGTCTCAGGTAGCTCCTGAATGCGGTATTATCGTCCAACTCCTGTGTACTATAAGCATTGGACTGAATAACTGCGTGGGCTGCAGAAGCTGCGCCTTTCTGGGACTCTCTTGCCTCTGTCTGACACAGTCCTGAGAGGGTTCAGGCCACAGTGATGTTCTCCCAGGTGGGATTCCTATTCATATTCATTGGGAACCCGCCTTCAAACTCTGTCACAGCTCCTGTACCCCACGGAAAACCAGGATGTCATCCCACGCCCCAATGTCCTTCCTAGAAGTCACTGTCCCTGAAAACTTGATCTTCTATCAACTTCTGTAAACTCAGACAGGAGTGCTGGGCAGACCACACAGTGCAGAAACTTGACCTCAAGGAGAGACACCCACGACCACAGCAGCCACAGAGGAACAGTCTGCACATACCTCACAATCTCACATTCACCTCTGGGATCTGGGGCATGACATTAATGTCCACACGCTCACGTTACAGATGATGAAGTGAACGTCCCATAGGTCGGTACCAGGTTCCTGATGGCGAAGCTGGAACGTGACCTCCCCACACCTCCCAGGCTCGCTGTCTTCACACACCCCCACCCACGTTCCCATCGCCACTTGGGACCTGAGCCCCCGTCCAGGGACATCTGGAACCGGGTTCTGCACACCCGGCAGCGCGCGCCCGCCTTCCAGCAGCGCAGTCCTCTGACGAAACCATCTGGACCCGTCTGGAAAGCGCAGCCCGGGCGCCCCTTTCCGGCCAAGGCCAGGTCCGCGATCGCGCCGCACGTCAGGCCCCGCCCGCCCGGGGCCCGCGGCGCTTCTGCCCCCAAGTGCCGGGACACCGTCCCGCTCCCCAGGAGGCCTGAGGCCCACGGGCTCCTCTTTCCCCATCGCACCCACCTTCACGGACGCACAATGCAACCCCATGGTCTAAAGAGTAGTTTGGGGACAGCGGAAGCACCCGGAATCTCCAGAGAAAAGATGGCGGTGTGGGCTGAGCTGCACATGCTCAGAACATACCCAGAAAAGCCCTTCCCATAGTCCTGCGCAGGTGGCCTCATTGTAGGGCGAAACTACATTTCCCAGATGGCAGAGCGAGTGGAGCAGCACATGCGTAGAAAGAACTTGGAATGTCTGTTTTGTACTCCTGTGCTGGTGACGTCATTGGAGTGCGAGACTACATTTCCCACAAGCCACTGGGGTCATCCTTTAGGTACCAAAGGAGAACGTTTTGTTTATTATCTTAGCAGGGGATACTGTCACCAGGAGACCTGGACCTGACGGATGAAGACTGGTCTCTTTCCACGTTATTACGAGGTAGAATTCTGATTCTTTATTAAATCTCAGTTTGACAACATGGGGCATTGTGAGAATAACGGGGAAATTCGAATGTGGGCCAATTACAGCATGATGTTAATAAGTAATTTCACTTTTTTTAGTTGTCATATAGGTATTGCTATTCTAGAACCCACGTTTATTTTTCCAGATGCATTTTAGAGGATGAAAAAATCATGCATCTATTTTCCTTTAAGTGGTTAAACAAATGAGAATTAATACGGTAGCTCTCTTCCAAGCCATTACGAAATGTTTGTTCTCATCCAGTATACTCACAGCTGGCTGTCCCTTTCCTCGGGAATTGGGAGTCGGTCCGTGGAACCTGGAAGGGGGAGTGGGTGGGA
>NW_007733994.1:27106-33994 GCF_000696425.1 Galeopterus variegatus | reverse complement strand
GTCTGTCCTTTTGGCTCTGCAACTCAGGGGGTCATCATGAGAACACACAGTTCCCCACAGCTGGCCATGTCTCAAGCCCTGTGACAAGTCAGCTCACATCAAGACCTCTTGGAGCCTTGGTACCCTCTATGACATGAGGTCAGTGACTCTGTTCCCATGGAGGAGGTTAGGCATCCAAGCTGCCCTGAGTGTGTGAGCCCAGAGAGGGGAGGCCGGCTGTGTGGGGATGGTCCAGGCAGACATGGTGGAGAAGCTGCTGGAGCACAAATTGTGGCACCTGGGCAGTGACCTCTCCAACTCTCCCATTTTCCTGTGCTCCTGCTGAGCCCTCACCTCCACCCAACAGGTGCTGGAACTGCTGCTGGAACGGTGAGCACCACTCCTCTATGGACAGATGTGACCCAGCTCCAACTAGCTGTGGCTTAAGAATGTCACTGCTCCTGAACTGTTTGCAGCTCTGAAAAGTGGGTGCCAAAAGGACCAGACCAAGAGGGTCATTGCAGGGATCAGATGGAATGAGCCATGGAAAGTGCCTATCCAGTGTCTGCCCCTGTGGAAAGAACTAGAAGGGTGGCTCAGGTTAATTATTTCCTTCTCCCCAGGAAGGGTGGCTCATGTTAATTATTTCCCTCTCCCCATGAAGCAGCCCTTGCCTCAGCTCTCACCAGCCCCTGGGTTTGCTTAGCACTGTTTTTAAATTTGTAAGAGAGGTTGAGATTCCATCTAGAGTTCCCTGGGGCAGGCAGAGGGTCCCAGGTGCACTCAGGTATATGGGAAGATGCTCACTGGGGTTTACGAAGGTGCTCACTGGGGTTTATTCATTCAACAAACATATAATAAAGTGCCTGCCATGTGGTCACTTTTGTAGGCACTTAGCATAATCTATCAAACAGAGCAGATCAAATTCCTGTCATCTTGGGCTTCCCCTGTAGGTGGGAGTCAGCCAGTCCCAGTAGGGGTCATAGCAGGTCTTATCCAGATCACAGATGTGCCACCCTCCTGTAGATTTGGATGCAGCCACCCCTGTTGTGAAGGGGATGGCAGACCTCAGTGATACCAAACTCAGGTCCACCTGCCCACACCCTGGAGGAGAAAAAAACTCAGAAGTCAAATAGTTGGCATTAGAAAAGCAGATGTATTCAGCTGAAGGAGACGATAAGCTATCCCATCTGAAAGATTTAGATTTACTGAGGGGCTCCTAAGTGATGGCTTGAGGAATGCAACTTGGGAGGTGAGAAGCAGGAGAGAAGGGTACCTGAGCAATGAAGGGTCTGTGTGTATGAGTCAGGAGGTCTCACCAAGGCTTCTTCTGGTTCTGTTTTCACCTTCACTGTTATCTTGGGGCCCTGCAAGATTTTGATTTGCTCCAGTGTAGAAGTGTCTTTTCTGCAGTCTTTTGCATAGTTTCACTTCACAGAGCTCTGGTTGACTTGGCTGGTGCCCAAGGTCAGCTTCCAGTCATTTGGCCTGGATCATTTCTCAAAACTCTCCAAGTGTCAAAGAGAGAACTGTTAGCTTTGCAAAGTACTGATTAGCTTCTCAGCCTTGTTCTCTTTAAAAAGCAAGATAAGAAAGTCAGGGGATGGGAAGAAAGAGTGGAGAGAGAAAGGAAAAAACTGTCCTTTTAAAAAATCCCCTGCCCCAGGCAGCCCAGGGGGTTTTAGTTCCCAACATGGCTTCAGTCCTGCTCGCTCCAACACCAGGACCAGCTAGAAATGTGAGTGGACTCTGGGTCATGAAGGAGGGTCCTGGCAGTACCCTGGCCCCACACACCTTGTCATTCCTACTGGAGGGCCAAGGTCTGGGGCTCCGCCTGCAGGAGGAAAAGAGTCACAAAGCTAAGGACCAGGTCACAGGCAGCCTCGGGAGGAGAACCAGGCCCTGCCAGTATCAATCCCCACCCATGACTTGATGTGGGGCCCAGGACATGGTGAGCCTCTTTCTCTCACATCAGCCATGCACCTCAGCCCTTTGTGCCCAGCTGCATATGGGGCTGGGGTGTCTGCAGCCACCAGTCCTGAGAATCCCCTCAGTGGGAAGAAGAGAATCTACATAATAGGGAGCACATTGGTGCATCAACTGCATGTGGAAATGCCTCTGGGTCCCTGTGAAAGGTGGACAGGGATGGACTGTGCTTGTTTTCTTTCTCAGAGAGTGACAAGTCACCTACTGTGTGCAGCCAGTGATGTTTGCTTCATAGAATGAGTTTGGGTGATTTGCGTCTGTTTCAATCTTTTGGAATGGTTTGTAGAGAATTGGTGTCAATTCCTGTTTGAATGTTTGGTAGAATTCTGCTGTGAATTCATCTGGTCCTGGGCTTTTCTTTGTTGGGAGCCTTCTGATAACAACTTCAATCTCTTTTATTGGTATTGGTCTGTTCAGATTTTCTATATCATCTTGGCTCTAGTTTGGTAGTTTGTGCGTGTCCAGAAATTTATCCATTTCCTACAGATTTTCAAATGTGTTGGCATATAGTTGTTTATAGTAGTCTTTAATGATTCCTTGTATTTCAGAGGTATCAGTTGTAATATCACCTTTTTCATTTCTAATTTTTGTTATTTGGGTCTTCTCTCTTCTTTTTTTTAGTTAGCCATGTTAATGGTTTGTCAATTTTATTTATCTTTTCAAATAACCAACTTTTTCATTCATTGATCTCTTGTATCTTTTTGGGGGTTTCAGTTTAATTAAATTCTGTTCTGATCTTAATGATTTCTTTCCATCTGCACCTATAAAGAGTCACATAGACAAAGAGTGAAAGGATGGAAAAAGATTCACCATGCAAACAGAAATTAAAAACGAGCTGGAGTAGCTCTTCTTATATCTGTTAAAATAGACTTTAAACTAAAAATGATAAAAAGAGATAATGAGGGCCACTGCATAATGATAAAAGGATTGATCCAGCAACAAGACATAACAATCATAAATACATATGCACCCAATGTCAGAGCAGACAGATTTATAAAGCAAAATCTGTTAGACCTAAAGAAGGAAATAGACACTAATACTATATCAGAGGACCTGAACACCCCACTATCAATATTGGACAGAGCATGTAGGCAAAGAGTCAGCAGAGAAACACAAGATCTAAACAACACTCGAGACCAATTGGACTTGGCAGAAATCTACAGAACATTCCACCCAACAACCTTAGAATATTCATTCTTCTGGGCTGGCCCGGTGGCGCACTGGAGAGTGCGCTGCTTGGGAGTGCGGCAGCGCTCCCGCCGAGGGTTTGGATCCCATGTGGAGACCGGTTCCCACTCACTGGCTGAGCGCGGTGCGGGCGCAACACCGAGGGTTGCGATCCCATTACCAGTCAGTAAAAAAGACAAAAAAGGAAAAAAAAAAAAAGAATATTCATTCTTCTCATCAGCACGTGGACCATTCTCCAGGATAGATTACATGCTGGGTCACAAATCAAGTCTCAACAAATTCAAAAAAATTGGAATTATACCCTGTATTTTTTTCAGACCACAACGGATTAAAATTAGAAAGCAATAACAAATGAAATTCTGGCAACTATACAAACACATGGAAAGTAAACAGCATTCTACTTAATGACATATGGGTCCAAGAAGAAATCAAACAGGAAATCAAAAAATTTCTTGAAACGTATGAAAACAATGATACATTATACCAAAACCTGTGGGATACTGCAAAAGCAGTACTAAGGGGGAAATTTATCACATTAAATGCTTATTTTAGAAGAACGGAAAGCTGGTAAGTGAACAACCTAATACTTCACCTTAAAGAGCTAGAAAAACAAGAATAATCCAAATCCAAATTTAGCAGACAGAAAGAAATCATTAAGATTGGAGCAGAACTTAATGAAATATAAGCCCCTCAAAAGATACAAAAGATCAATGAATCAAAAAGTTGGTTTGTTGAAAAGATAAAATTAACAAACCATTAGTAAGACTAACAAAAAAAGAAGAGAGAAGATCTGAATAACAAAAATTAGAAATAAAATGGTGATACTACAACTGATACCCCTAAAATACAAGGAATCATTGGTGACTACTCTAAACAATTATATGCCAACACATTTGAAAATCTGGAGGAAATGGATAAACTTCTGGACACACAGAAACTACCAAAACTGAGCCAAAATGATGTAGAAAATCTGAACAGACCAATAACAATAAAAGCGATTGAAGCTGTTATCAGAAGGCTCCCAACAAAGAAAAGCCCAGGACCAGATGGGATCACTGCAGAATTCTACCAAACCTTCAAAGAAGAATTGATATCAATTCTCTACAAAGTATTCCAAAAATTGGAACAGAGGCAATTCTCCCAAACTCATTTTATGAAGCAAACATCACCCTGATATCAAAACCAGACAAAGATATGGCAAAAAAAGAAAACTACAGGCAAATATCCTTGAGTAATATAGATGCATAAATCCTCAATTAAACTGCTAGCTAACAGAATACAGCCACACATATGCAAAATAATACACCATGATTAAGTGGTTTCATCCTAGGAATGCAATGTTGGTTCAACATATGCAAATCAATAAATGCGATACACCACATCAATAAAATCAAACACAAGGACCATATGATCATCTCTATAGACACTGAAAATGCATTTGACAAAATTCAACATTCTTCCATGATAAAGACTCTACAAGTTAGGCAAACATGGAAAGTATATGAACATAATTAAAGCCATATACAATAAGCACACTGCCAATATCATCCTTAATGGGAGAAAAGCTTTCAGCTTTTCCCTTAAAAACAGTAACTAGACAAGGATGCCCACTCTCACCACTCCTATTCAACATAGTGTTTGAAGTACTAGCCAGAGCAATCAGAGAAGAGAAGGAATTAAAGAGCATCCAGATTGGAATGGACAAAGTCAAGCTGTCCCTGTTTGCAGATGATGTGATACTATATATAGAAAAACCTGAATACTCTATCAAAAAACTCTCACAGCTGGTTGACTATTTCCTCTGAGATGGAAAAAGCTATCCAGACATTTATATGGAATAACAAAAGAGCACACATAGCCAAAGAAATCCTGAGCAAAAAAAAAAATTTCAAAAAAATGAAGGTATAACACAACCAGACATTAAACTATATTACAAAGCTATAATAAACGAAACAGCATGGTACTGGCATAAAAATAGACACAAAGATCAATGGAATAGAATAGAGAACCCAGAAATCAACCCCTACACCTACAGATAATAAATCAGTTCATATGCCTATAGCCATCTGATCTTTGACAAAGACAGGAAATCTACACACTGGGGAAGAGACTGCCTTTCAACAAGTGGTGCTGTGAAAATTGGATACTCATATGTAGTACAATGACACTAGACCTGTACCTTTCACCATATACCAAAATCAACTCAAAATGGAATTAAGAATTAAATATATATATTGAAACAATAAAATTCCTTAAAGAAAACAGGGGAAGCACTCCAGGAAGTAGGAGTGGGTACAGACTTCATGAATAGAACCCCAAAGGCACAGGCAAGTATAGGAAAAATAAACAAATCAGATTATATCAAACTAAAAAGCTTCTGCACCTCAAAAGAAACAATCAACAGAGTAAAAAGACAATCAACAGAGTGGGAGAAAATATTTGCAAAATATACATCTGACAAAGGATTAATATCCAGAATATACAAGAAAGTCAAACAACTTTACAGCAAAAAACAAACAAACAAAAAAAAAACAAAAAAAAAAATAACCCAGTTAAAAAATGGGCAAAGGAGCTGCATAAACATTTCTCAAAGGAAGATATACAAATGGCTGACAGACACATGAAAAAATGTTCAACCTCATACATTATTTGGGAAAAGCAAATCAAATCCACTTTGAGATACCATCTTACTCCAGTTAGGATGGCTGACATCCAAAAGACTGAGAATGATAAGTGCTGGAGAGGTTGCAGTGAAAAAGGAACTCTCATACATTGTTGGTGGGGCTGCAAAATGGTGCAGCTTTTATGGAAAATGATATGGAGGTTCCTCAAACAATTACAGGCAGATCTACCATATGACCCAGTTATTCCACTGTTGGGAATATACCCAGAGGAATGGAAATCATCATGCCAAAGGGATACCTGTACTGCAATGTTTACTGAAGCTCTATTTACACTAGCCAAGAGTTGAAACCAGCCCAAATGTCCATCATCAGATGAGTGGATACGGAAACAGTGGCACATGTACACAATGGAATACTAGTCTGCTATAACAATGAATGAAATATGACCATTTGCAACAACATGGATGTACTAAGAGAAATTTAGTTTAAATGAAACAAGTCAGGCACATGCAGAGAAATACCACATGTTCTCACTTATTTGTGTGAGCTAAAAATAAGAAATAAATAAACACACAAACAAATCAAGGGTGGGGGGAAGAAGACAGAATAACCACAAAAGTTCCTTGAACTGTTTAACTCAAGTGAACAGATATGATGTGGGGGCGTCAAGGAAGGGGGTGGAGAAGAACAGGTAGAGGGGCATGAACATCAACTACAATGTATATTGAGAAGTAAAAGAAAAAAGGAAGTTAATAAAAAATTGACTAATTTTTAGCTAGCCCAAGGTTAAAAAAAAAGAAGAGACAGAGAGAAGGCTCAAGTACCTAAAATCAAAGAGGTCATTGCTACCAACCTTACAAAAACAAAGAAAATATTAGAGAAGAATAATATGAAGGATTGTATGCCAATATGTTAGATAATTTGGATAAAATGGAGATATTCCTAGAAAGAAACTACTGAAACATTCTCAAGAAAATAATAATCTGAGTATACCTATTGTAAGTGTTTTAATAATAAAAAAAACTAGGGCCAGCCCGGTGGCGCACTGGTTAGTGCGCTGCTTGGGAAGCGCGGCAGCGCTCCCGCCCGAGGGTTCGGATCCCACGTACAG
>NW_007733994.1:24209-26239 GCF_000696425.1 Galeopterus variegatus | reverse complement strand
GAAAAAAAAAAAAAAAAAAAAAAAAAAAAAAAAAAAAAAAAAAACTACTATCACAATGAAAAGTTTATATTCAGAAACGTAACTATTTAATTCTACCAAACACTTGAAGAAGACATAAAATAAAATCTGCTCGAACTGCCCCCAAAATAGAAACACAGTAGAGACATGTTTATATTCATTAAATGAGTCAGTTTTACTATGACACCAAAAGCATTCTGAGGTTTCACAAAGAAAAACAAATTCAGACCAGTTTATCTTGTAAGTATAGGTAGAAAATCCTTCAAAAACAATACAACCAAATGGAATTCAGCAACATATAATAATTATCCTTGATGACCCTAAATTCTCAGGAGTAGAAGGTTGGTTAATAGCTAAAAATCATTTAACATAATATATAGTACCAATAAAATAACAAACAAAACCACACGACCATCTCAATACATGCAAAAAATGAATTTGACAAAACTTAATATCCTTTTATGATGAAAACATTTAACACAGGAATAGAAACATCAACAACAGATAAAGTGCATTAAGAAACAAACAAACAAAAAAAAAAACAAATAATCAAAAATCCCACAGCTAACATCATTCTCCATAGTGAAAGCCAGTGTACTTATTTTTGGAAATCAGGAACAATATCCATACATCTACTCTCAAAACATCTACTTATTGCTGTACTGGATGTGCTAGCCAGGACAATTTGGCAACAGTAATAAATAAAAAGTATCTATATTGGAAAGGAAATACAATTATCTGTATTCACAGATGACCTGATGTATTTAGAAAATCATAAGGAATTCACCAACTATTAAAACTAATAAACAACTTTATGAAAGTCAAAGGATAGAAGATCAACATACAAAAATTAATCAAATTTCTGTATGTAAGAAATAAACAGTCCCAAAATAAAATTAAGAAAACAATTCTACACACAATAATATCAAAAGCAAACACAAGTAACTCAAACAAAAGAAGTGTAAACTTGAACAGTGAAACCTACAACACATGACCAGTGTGGAAAGACTTAGGTATCATTCCTGAGCCTCCTGTGTTTGGCTCTGAGCACAGTACCTTAATAGAGAGAAAAAAGGGATTTCATTCATGGATTTAATTTTACTAAAATGGGCTCACGGTGGGTTCTACACATCCAAATGTGTATTGCTGTATCCATTTTTATGGACAGAAAACTGAAGCTCACTAACAAAAGGAATGAGAATAGATTTTAGAGGATGGAATATAAACAATTTTGGTTGCCCCCGCCAACCCCTGCTAATCATCCTGTATTTAATAAAGGATCCCCAGATGTCATACCGGTAAGTGTTTAGTGTTTTTATTATTAATACTTTGTATTATGGTAAAATATATATAACAAAGGTTTGTCATCTTAAGCATTTTTAAACATACAGTTGCATAAAATTAAATACATTGACAATGCTGTGAGAACATCACTTCAATCTATCCAAAGCTTTCCTTGACATCCTAAGCATAATCTCTGCACCAATTATTCAATAACCCTCCATTATTACTTCCTCTTCAGTTTCTAGTAACCTGTAATCTACTTCTCTCAGTTTTTCTTTTTAGCTTAATTTTTAAAACTTGTCCCATGATAATTGTACATATTTATGAAGTAAAATGTGATATTTCGGTATATTTATACAGTGCGCAGAGACCGTATCAAACTAATTAGCATGTTTTTTTCTTCTAAAGCCCGTGCAGTTTTAGGCCTAACATGGCTTCAGTCCAGCTCACTCCAACACACCCATCCTATAAATCTATTTCAGAATATACACAAAAGCAGTTTACAGAGCTGTTTGATGTCATCCACTGAAGACTCACAGATTAGTTTATTGGATGAGAACAAACATCTTTTAATAGGATGAAAGAGTTATATTAATTTGTTTGTTTACAAATTTAAAGTTAAATAGCGACATGATTTTTCCACAGTTTACAATACATTTGTAAAAAATAGATGTGGATTCTATAACAGGAATACATATATCAAAACTAAAAAATAAAAAATTACTTAA
>NW_007733994.1:14988-23671 GCF_000696425.1 Galeopterus variegatus | reverse complement strand
GTTTGTTTACAAATTTAAAGTTAAATAGCGACATGATTTTTCCACAGTTTACAATACATTTGTAAAAAATAGATGTGGATTCTATAACAGGAATACATATATCAAAACTAAAAAATAAAAAATTACTTAATACGATAATTGACTAGTTGACCCAAATTTGAATTTCCTCTTTATTCCCACAATGTCCCAGGTTGACAAAACAGGATTTAATAAAGACCCAGAATTCCACGTCATTGTCACGTGGATAGAGGCCACCCTTTGCTCATCAGGTCCTGGTCTCCTGGTAACAGGAGTCCCTGCTGGGCAAATAAGCAGAATGTGTTTCTTTGGTTGCTAAGGGAACCCAGAGAGTCTTCTGGGAATTGTAGTCATCAGCACAGGACTTTGGGAAGAGCTGCCAGGGTGCCTCTGCGCATGTGCCACTCCACCCACTCCCGCCATATTTCCCGGCTACTTTCCCACCCTTTGGCTCTCCAGACCCTTTTCCCCAGATTTTGGGTTTGGATTCTGTGCCCGTGAAGGTTAGTGCTGGGATGAAAGAGGAAACCCCATGTCATGGGTGGACCCTGGGGGGTCAGGACGGGGGTCCCAGCACTTGGTGAAGGAGGAACTTCGGCGGGTCTCACAGCGGCTGGAGCTGATGGGCCTGTGCACGCCGGGAACGTGGGACAGGAGACACAGGTGCGCTGTCAACGGTTAGAGTATCAGAGGTCAGGGCGCGTCAGGAAGAGCAGGTGTGGCTTCCACTGCCCACAGCTGACATTCCGGGGATTTAAAGTGGCCACGGGGTAATTATGTTTATAAGTCGCTGCATTCTGTGTGGTTGTTTTGTTTTGAAGGATTTTCAGCCTAGACTTACAAAATAAATTGGTCTGATTTTGTTTTCTTTGTGATTTCTCAGGATGCTTCTGGTGTGGTAGTAAAGCTGCCTCATGTAACAAACAGGACGTGTCTCTGCTGTGCGGTTTTTTATTTTTTATTTTTATTTTTTTGACAGTTCGAGCAGATTTTATATTAAATCTTGTTCAAATGTTTGGTAGAATTTAGCTGAAGTTTCTGAACACAAACTTTTCCTGGTGTGTAGTATTTTATTATTAAAGCACTTGTAATAGGTCTACTCAGATTATTTATTACTTTTTTGAGTCAGCTTCATGAGTTCTGTCTTACTAGGAATTTCTTCATTTTATCTAAATTATCTAACATATTGGCAAATAATTCTTCGTATTATTATTGTCTAATGTTTTCTTTATTTTTCTAAGGTTGTTAGTACTGTCCTCTCAATTTTTAATTGTAGTTATTTGAGTCTTCTGTCTTTTTTACCCCTTGGTCAAGCTAAAGATTTGCCTGTTTTATAAATTTTGTAATACTTTATCCATATACAATGTAGGTGATTTTTGTCGACTTTTTTGATTTTTTATTAACCTTCTTATAATTTTATTGTTATTCTTTATTGTTTTTTTGTTTTCTTTTTCACTGCTGTTTCTTGTAATTTTTTTCTTTTCTATACTTTACATTCTGTTTTCTCTACTATTTTCAGTGTCTCGTAGAAACATAGGTTATTGATTTGAGATCATTGTTCCTTTTTAATATACATTCTACCTTTCTCTTATACTTGACTCAAGGGGGTCAAGATCAAGATGGCGACTCAGGTGGGCATGAGGTGGTGGTGGGATCTGCAGACAGCATGAGCATGGGAGGTGTGCTGTGAATTCAGGTTCCAGCTCTGCCATGAAGAAGCCTGTTGCTAACCCACATAATATTCAGTTTCCCCATCTGTACCATGAATGTATTAATACTATTGAAATGCCCCCAAATTCCAAGAGAAATAATTGTGAGGTGTGTACAGACTGTTCCTGGGGGGCAGTTGTATTTGTGGGATTTCCTGGTGTCTTCCTCAACAAGTGAAGTTTCTGGTCCTCTCCTGCCTTGTGTAGTCTGCCCAGCAACCCTGGTTTGAATTTCCAGAAGTTTCGATAAGACCTAGTTTCCAGAGACAGTGAGCTCTGTCAGGGAGATTGGGATACTGGATGATGGTTCAATTTTGGCAGATTGGACACAAAGTAGTTCTCATGTAGTGTGAGAAAGGATGCTCCACAGGTAGGAATTGTTCCTGAGGGGACACCCTTCTGGCCTGAACCCTCTCACTAGCCCTTCAGAGCATAAACAGAAGAGTCACAGAAAGAAGGTGTTATATCTAGATGTCCCTGGCAATTATTGAGCCTAAGTCCCAGAGTGAACAAGATTAGAGTGATACTACTTTCTTCAGAAGGTATCAGTGACTGGTTGATATTGGTAAGTTTGGACCAGCTTTCAGCGGGGAGTTGTGGGTTGGGTGAGGGATAGGCAGGAGCCTAGGAAGTCATTACTTACTTGGGGGGTCTTCAGCGTGCTTTGGAGCAGAGGGATAACCTGCTATAACTGAGAGGATCTGTCTACATTGTTCCCTAACATTCTCCCATTATATTATTCTTTTTTTTTTTTTTTTTTTGTTTTTTTCCGTGTCCGGCAACGGATCGCAACCCTCAGTGTCGCCCCCGCACCGGACCAGGACCGGCAATGGGACTGCAACCCTCGGTGTTGCTCCCACGCCTCGCTCAGCCAGTGAGCGGGAACCGGTCTGTATGTGGGATCTAAACCCTCGGGCGGGAGCGCCACCGCGCTTCCCAAGCGGCCCATTATATTATTCTACCCTCATTATTTCCAGAATTGGAGCACTCTCAAACCTAGCCTGTCACCATATTTTGTTTCCTGACATATGCTGATACTTCCTCTATTCTGCTAATTCTTTGTGGTAGTTCAGGGAGGGTTTGCCAGCATCTTTCTGCCATGTCAAAAAGAAATTGGTTGTGAGGAGAAGAGTAAGTTGTCCAGGATCACATAATTTGTAGATATCAAGCATTCTGAGTTTTTGACTAGTGTTATCTGCTCCGCCACGATTAAGTGAAAACTCATATTGATTTTTGAAATCGGTTTTATAAGTTGTATTCAGTTTAGAACAGATGTGTTAGAAAACTTTGCCTTGAACATGCCTATCCCTTTTCCCCTAATAACTTCTGTGGATTTTGTGAGTCCATGGGGCATTATAACTTTTTATCAATTTATGTCAGTTATCTATTCTTAAAAATTATAAGGAAAGTTAATAGAAGTTAATACAAGCCTAATTCCACTACTTAAGAAGGGAGAATTAGTTTGAATCACACCGTTACTTCTAACTAGTTTCTTAAAATATAAAGAAAACCATGCCCACGTATAAATAACAGACTAATGATGTACAAATTCAAACACAGTCTTATGATCTCAAGAGAGAGATTCTTTTTATGGTTCCCATGGCATCTATTACCAGCAACCTGGCTGACATCCATCTGGTTGACATTTATTGTGCTTGTAACAACTTATATGTGTGATTGTGGAGTTCTGTTGATTGTATTTGGCACGTAATCAGATTTCTTTCCTTCTCAGCAATATGCTAAAAACATACTAAATTCTGAGACATTGGAGGTGTTAGAATTTGATGTATAGCAAATGAACAAAACTTACTGGTTTAAGAAACAGTCATTTATAATTCTATGAGTAAGTTTTTCAGGCAGGGTTCTGCTGGGCAGTACCTATGCTGGTGACAACTGGAATCACAAATGAGGCTATAGGGGTCTGCTGCCTTGGCTGAGGCTGGTTCCTTGAAGAGGACATCACTCACAAGTGTAGCAGTTCATGCCAGCTCTTGGCTGGGTCCCACTTATCCAACAGGCAAGCTCTGGGCTTCTTCACAACACAACAGTATTTAAGAGGGCAAACTCTTGTGGGCAAATATTATTCAAAATGATGTTTGTATCCCATTTACTGATGTCCTATTGGCCAAACTAAGTGAAGTGGCAAAGCCCAATGTCATTGTGGGAGGGAACTATGTGAAAGCATAAATACAGGGAGGCGTGTCACTGGTGGAAAAGAATATTATGATAAATATACACTATGGACATTTCCCCTATACCATCCTGGGCCAAAAATGTTAAGTTGCAAGATGCATACTTTTCATGAAGTTTAAATCTGTAAAGGCAAGAGGTTTTCTCGTGGAAACACTATTAGGGACTTCTGTGCGGTGTGTCTTTATTAATAGAAAAGTAGTTAATAGCTCTCAGGTATTTTTCTGTAATATCAATTTTAATAAGGGCATACTGTTTCTATTTTTTGTGTTCTGTAATTTATTTAAACAACCATCCTTAAAAGTTTAAATTGTTTTCTTTTGTAACATTGTTACTAAATTGCTAGCAAATAAATGTTTTCATTAATCTAAGGATACGCTGTGGTTTTAATCTCTACCAACGAAGAGAAAAGACTTGCCTGTTCAGTGTGGGTGCTCCTTCAAGGAGTTCTTTTCTGCCCATTCTTGTATCAGGGACTATTGCCCTACAGGGAGGCTTGTATTGTTTTATTTTGTTTCCTAGCTATTTTGTAGAGAGTTTTGCCCAGTAGAATCTGGGGCTAAGCCCTAGATTCATTTCTCTCATGACTGTTTCCATTTACCTCTGCTTCCAACTATGATTCCAGAGTGCTCTACCTTGTGTCAGTGCACTCCATTCCCTGGCGGACCATCTGTGTGCTGCTTGTGGCATCTAGCTGCTTTTGCAGCAGCTATGGTTATTGTGGTGACTGTGATGGGCCACCCACATGGAGGTGATGTTTTTATCATGGTCCTTGGTGCTGGTGGTGTGCCTGGTTGTGGGGAGTGTCTGGTCCCCAGCTCTATGCCTTGAGTCACCAGGCAGGCTCCAAGGCACTGGCATGGTGTGCCTGGTTGTGGGAGGGGGTTCTGGTCCCTGGCTCTATGCCTTAGGTCCATGGGGAAGGCCTCAAGTCACTGACATGGTGTGCCTGGTTGTGGGAAAGGGGTCTAGTCCCCAGCTCCATACCTTGGGTCCCTGGGTGGGCCCCAACATGCTGGCGTGATGCCAGGCAGCTTTTGAAAGTCCCCACTTGATGCATGGGAAAGTCTGGAATATGTAGAGGACAGAATCAGCTGCAGGCCCTTAATAACTACACATTTCACTCAGCTGGTGTGGATATGCGGGTTGTACCACTGACAGTCCAAAGTTATATTTTATGGTAAACATTTTTGTTGGTCATTTGCATTTTAATCCACTTGATATAGCTTTACTTCAGTCCTTCAAAAGTTTACCAATAATTTAAATTATCTAATTCAAAGACCTTTTTTGGCTTTGCCTTACTTGAATCTTCTGCTGTATTTGAAACAGCTATTCATGATTTTTCCATGGAAATTGTTCTCTCTTCGTTTATAATGGCCTCTGTATCTTCTGAATTCTTCCATTTTTCTTTTTCTCCTTAACTCATTTCATCCAAGTGTTCCATCCTGCTCCCATTCATCTCACTGCAGGTCTCCTTGACTGATTTAGCTTTCCGAGATTCGATACTCTGGGTGCTGTGTCTCTTCTCTCCAGTCTGGAGCTCTTTCCCAGCCTTTAGACTCTAGCTTCAACTCGCTCTTTAGTGCTTCTTTATGGCTATCCAAAAAGCCACCTTGAGCTCAACAAATCAAAAACAAAAACCACATTCTTTATTCTTCTCTTGTAATGGAGGTACTGGAAAAATTTCATGAAAAGATTATTATTACCTTTTATTTCTATTTTCCTTTTTTCTTTTCTTTTCTTTCTTTTTTTTTTTGGCAGCTGGCCTGTACAGGGGTCTGCACCCTTGACCTATGTGTTATAACACCGCACTGTAACAAACTGAACTAACTGGCCATCCCTACTCCTCTTTTCTATGAACATTTTGAACTACACTCATACATGATATTTTTACCAAGTAGTCTTGGTGCAAACAAACAAAAGGGGATCTTTCCCAAGCTCCTCCCTCTCTCTCAGTTCCAATCACATCTGGTCTCATATCCTGCTACTTTTGTTTTTGTGCTTTAAATTTTTTATTGCAATGCCTACATGCAATGCCTGTAAAGGGGAAGAAACTGTTTTATAGTAACTTCTTATTTTATCTTGGAAATACCACTTTTGGCAAGAGCTGAAGAATATGTTCAGTGATGAAGATTCATCTTGTAGTTTGTGCTACTAGTCAGCAGGTGTAGAAACACACTTAGGAGTCAGTGGGAGAAACATGCAGGAGTTAGTGGGATACATGTGAGCAAGAGTCAAGAGAAGGTCACACAAAGAACAAAAACAGGGAGCACAGCCTTTAGTAATTTGTACCTTTTTCTTATATATTTTATCTCCATGGTTTTATCCTAAAAACACTTTATTATGATATACACTACATAAAATTTGACACTTTAATCTTTTTTTAAGTTACAGGTCAGTAGAATTAAATATATTCAAATTAATTTGCAATCATAACCACCATACATCTGCAAAATATTTTGATGTTCCTCAAATACAATTTGTGCTTGCCAAACACTCAATTCCTAGTTTCCTCTTCCACAAGCCCTGGCAAGCACTATTCTACTGTCTATGTCTATGAATTTTTCTACTTTAGAAACCTCATGTAAGTGAAATCATACCATATTTGTTTCCTCATGACTGGCTTATTTCATGTAGTTTAATGTCTTCAAGCTTTATCTCTGTGGTAGTACTTTCCAACTTTTTTCTTACTTTTTAAAGCTCAAAAGTAGTAGTATACACATACACCACCTGCTGTCTGTCCATTCATACACCAGTGGATGCTTGGGTTGCATCCTCCTTTTGGCCATTGTGGATAATGCTGCTGTGAACATGCAGCTGGTAATGTCTGGCCTAGTCTTGGCTTTCACTTCTTTTGGGGATATACTTAGGAGTGGAACTGATGGGGCACATGATAATTCTATGTTCAGAAATCTCCATAATGTCTTCCACATTTTATATTTCCACCAGCAATACATTAACATTGCAGCTTCTACACTTCCTTCCCAACATCTGCTTTTTTTTTGTTGTTGTTGTTGTTGTAAAGGCCATTGTAATGGATGTAAAGCAATAGTTTATTGTGGTTTTGATATGCATTTTTTGTAATGACTAAGTTATGTTAATCATCTCGTGTGTATCAGCAGTTCATATGTCATATGTGTATTTTTTAAATTTTCTTGATGGTTTTTCAGTCACAGAATTTTAAAATATGTATTCTGAACATCAATATCTTATGATGTATGTTTTGCAAATATTTTGTCCATTACATGGCTTGTCATTTAACTGCATTAACTGTGTCATTTGATGCAGAAAGGGTTTTAATTTTATACAGTTTGACGTATTTTTGTTGTTTGTTGTGTAATATTGATTAAATTATTGCCAACTCCAAAGTTATGCAGTTTCTCCCCTATGCTTTTTCTTAAGAGAATCTATAGAATTTACAATTATAATTTGATATAACATAAAATATGAGATGATTGTTATTCATTCATTTAGATCCTAATATTCAATCTAAATTTTGACAATCCATGTTTTCAATAAAGGTACTATGTTTGGTCTCTAGTGACATTAGGGCTTCTAATATGCCAGATTCTGTTGGATAAGTAAGTTGCTAAGACCAACCCACATTTAAGGGAAATTAGTTTTTACCCTATTGGCAGGACTGGGAAAGAATTTGTGGATGCCTTTTCTCTATTACAAAGGTCATTGTTACAATACATTTTTTTCTCTTCATTTTATTTTGTTGATATACAATGAGGTTGATTATTGTGGTTCATTATCAAAACCCCTCTCCCTCCTCCATCTCCCCCCACCCACCCAACAATGTCCTTTCTGTTTGCTTGTCATATCAACTTCAAGGAACTGTAGTTGTTAAGTCTTCTCCCCCCCCCCCCGGTTTTTTTTTTTGTGTGTGTGTGTGAACTTATTTATTTATTTTTAGCTCCCACCAATAAGTGAGAACATGTGGTATTTCTCTTTCTGTGCCTAACTCGTTTTTCTTAACATAATTCTCTCAAGGTCCATCCATGTTGTTGCAAATGGCAGTATTTCATTCATTTAAGGGTGCTGGGATAACTGGTTATCCATTTGCAGGAGATTGAAACTAGACCCATATCTCTCACCTTGTACTAAAATCAACTCAAAATGGATTAAGGATTTAAATATACACCCCGAAACAATAAAACTTATTAAAGAAAACATAGGAGAAACCCTTCAGCAAATAGGGCTGGGCACAGACTTCATGAATATGACCCCAAAAGCACGGGCAACCAAAGGAAAAATAAACAAATGATCCACTCATCTGATGATGGACATTTGGGCTGGTTCCAACTCTTGGCTATTGTAAAGAGTGCTGCAATGAACATTGGGGAACAGGTATACCTTCGACTTGATGATTTCCATTCCTCTGGGTATATTCCCAGCAGTGGGATAGCTGGGTCATATGGTAGATCTATCCGCAATTGTTTGAGGAACTTCCATACCATTTTCCATAGAGGCTGCAGCATTTTGCAGTCCCACCAACAATGTATGAGAGTTCCTTTTTCTCCGCAACCTCACCAGCATTTATTGTTCAGAGTCTTTTGGATTTTAGCCATGCTAACTGGGGTGAGATGATATCTCATTTTAGTTTTGAATTGCATTTGCCGGATGCTGAGTGATGTTGAGCATTTTTTCATATGTCTGTTGGCCATTAGTATATCTTCCTTAGAGAAATGCCTGCTTAGCTCTTTTGCCCATTTTTTAATTGGGTTGCTTGTTTTTTTCTTGTCAAGTTGTTTGAGTTCCTT
>NW_007733994.1:11075-13988 GCF_000696425.1 Galeopterus variegatus | reverse complement strand
TATTTTTTAATTGGGTTGCTTGTTTTTTTCTTGTCAAGTTGTTTGAGTTCCTTGTATATTCTGGATATTAATCCTTTGTCAGATGTATATTTTGCAAATATTTTCTCCCACTCTGTTGGTTGTCTTTTAACTCTGTTAATTGTTTCTTTTGCTGTGCAGAAGCGTTTTAGTTTGTATAATTCCATTTGTTTATTTTTCCTTTGGTTGCCCATGCTCTTCAGGTCGTATTCATGAAGTCTGTGTCCAATCCTATTTCCTGAAGTGTTTCTCCTATGTTTTCTTAAATAAGTTTTATTGTTTCAGGGTGTAAAAATGCTCAACATCACTCAGCATCCAGGAAATGCAAATCAAAACCACACTGAGATACCAGCTCACCCCAGTTAGGATGGCTAAAATCCAACAGACTCTGAACGATAAATGCTGGCGAGGTTGCAGAGAAAAAGGAACTTGCTTGTTTTTTTCTTGTCAAGTTGTTTGAGTTCCTTGTATATTCTGGATATTAATCCTTTGTCAGATGTATATTTTGCAAATATTTTCTCCCACTCTGTTGGTTGTCTTTTAAGTCTGTTAATTGTTTCTTTTGCTGTGCAGAAGCTCTTTAGTTTGATATAATCCCACTTGTTTATTTTTCCTTTGGTTGCCCGTGGTTTTGGTGTCTTATTCATGAAGTCTGTGTCCAGACCTATTTCCTGAAGTGTTTCTCCTATGTTTTCTGTAAGAAGTTTTATTGGAGAGGTGGCGGCAGCTCCCGGAGGTGGTGGCTACACTTTACAGGACTCAGGGGCAGCCACAGTGGCAGCCGCGGGCAGCGGTCTCACGGTTTGGATACTCCGTGGCTCTGGAGTTTGTATGCGGGAGGATGCAGAAGATGAAGGTTTTCATATAATGCCATATCCCATACTGTCTCCCCCAGGACACAGCGCCCTTTCCTCCCAAATCTGGATCTAAAATGTCCACCTAGGCACAAAGAGTTGATGACAGTCCAAGCACTATTGGAGGAAGTTCTGATGGAGACCAGTGTGAAAGTGTTTGGCAAGAACCAGAAAGAGAGCAAGTTCAGACCAAGAAAAAGGAGGGAAAAATATCCGGCAAAACAGCTGCTAAATTGTCAACTAGTGCTAAAAGTGTATCCCACATGTCAAGACTGAGAAACTTCAGATTGCGATGGTGACGGGTCTAGAGTGGGGGCACCAGTAGACAGCGCGAACCTGAGAAGAGCGACAAAAAATGAATAAGTCATTGATCAACTAATCTACAATGATAAAAAAGCAACTACAGATTCAAGGTTTAGGGCCGACACAAAAGAAGATTCCTGAGAGCACCCGAGCCATGCCACGGGACCGAGTGAACAGCCCGAGGTGGCAGTGGACAAGGATGTCTGTGGCGATGATGAGGAAACAGAGAGGAAACCGCCTGGCTGGCCCAGCTCTGTGAGTGACCCCCAGCCTGGCCCTGCAAGCAGGGCAGACGCCCGTCCAGCTTCCACCTGCCATACCAGGCCAGTCACCGGCACCAGGGCTGCCTCCCTTTTCTCGGGTGGGGGCAGAGCCAGCTGGCTCGGCCAGGCTTGCCCTCCCCGCTTGGCATGGCTCCTCACTGAACCTCACCATTTCCTTGCCCCGGCACGGGGCCTCCTGGAGCCTACGGACCAGCCTCCCTTCCCACTCCCCCTGTGGATCTCTGGCAGGGCTGGTGGCGTGGGGAGCCCCTGGCCAGCATCAGGAGGGCAGGGAAGAGGAGGCCGGCCCAATTGTCACTAGACCGCACCCTGGGCTCCGGCCCCAGGTAAACTTCCTGTTTCCAGGAGGCAGATACCATCTCTGTGGCCATCAGTTCAGAAGAACCCCTAACCGATTTCTGGTTGGGAGAGGTGTGGCCGGAGCACATCCAAGCTCGCTTGAACCTGCTGGAGAGCTGACTGCGGGCGGGCACCAGAGTCGGTCTGCGCTGGGGGGATTCAAAGAGGAACTGTGTGCTGTGGGCTCCTCCCCTGAGGAGCTCACACCCTGGTGTGGGAGATAAGGCAAATACACAAATAACCACAATACCAGGAGGAAGGTGAGAAGTCCAGAGAAAGCCCTATTCAGTGCTACAAAGGCACCCAGAGTGACTGGCAGCCTGCGCCTACCAGAAACCTGAAAGTCTTCCTGGGCAGGGCAGTGCTGAGCAGGGGCTTGGAGTCCCGGCTGATAGACAAGGGTTGCAGAAGACACACCCCAGCCCAGTACTGAGCACACAGAGTGGGGAGGTGGCTGGCTAAGGAGGCGGAGACTCAGCAGAAAACACACACCCTGCAGGCCGCCTCTGCAAGGTCCAACAGCCCCACCTAGTGTGCACAGAATGAGGAAATGTCTGGATAGGGTGGCAGAGACTCGGTAGAAAGCACATACCCTGTGGGGCCTCCACTGCATGATCCAGCAGCCAGGGCCAGAGCACACAGAACAGAGAGAAGTTCTACACGGGAAGTGGAAGCTCAAAAGAAACCACACACCCTCGGTACCATCCCGAGATTCAGCAGCCCAGTAGAGTCCAAGCTGACCAGAGAGGAGGCTCCCTGGAGAGGCCCAAGACCTGAGGCAAACACACAAGACACTAGAGGCCAACTGAGCAGTCACAGAGGTAGCCAAACCAAATTGACAAACACAGCCTAACCTTAGATAGTAAATTGGGTCAAACCTGTGCACTGTGAAAACCCCTGCCAAATGAATAAAAATTTTTAAAAAGATACCAGAAATACAAAATCCAAGAAAGTACACCACCAAAAGTTAATAAATCTCAAACTCTAGATCATATAGAAAAAGAAGCCCTTGAAATGAATGACAAGGTGGGCTGGCCCGGGGGCGCACTGCTACAGTGCGCTGCTTGGGAGCACAGCGGCGCTCCCGCCGAGGGTTTGGATCCCACATACAGACC
>NW_007733994.1:10425-11035 GCF_000696425.1 Galeopterus variegatus | reverse complement strand
ACACTGAGGGTTGCGATCCCGTTGCTGGTCCCAGTCCAGTGCGGGCGCGACACTGAGGGTTGCGATCTGTTGCCGGACACGAAAAAAGACAAAAAGGAAAAAAAAAAAAGAAATGAATGACAAGGAATTTCGAGTGATAATTCTAAAGAAACTGAATGAGATACAAGAAAACTCAGGTAGACAGCATGATGAAATTAGGAAAAGTATACAGGACCTGAAAGAGAAAATGTACAAGGAAATCAATGTTCTAAAAAAAAATGTAGCAGAACTTGCCGAACTGAAGAAGTTATTTAGTGAAATAAAAAACAATGCAGAGTTTAGCCAGCAGGCTTCTGGAAGTTGAAGAGAGAACGTCTGAACTTGAAGATGGGCTGTATGAAATAACACAAGCAGACATGAAAAAAGAAAAAAGAACCAAAGAAATTGAAGAAAATCTCAGAGAGATACTAGACAACCTTAAGCGCTCAAATATCTGAGTCATCGCTATCCCAGAAGGGGAGGAAAAAGGAGATTGTATTGAAAACATATTCAACAAATAGTGGCAGAAAACTTCCCAGGCATAGGAAAAATCACAGATCTTCAGATCCAGGAAGCTCAACGATCCCCAAAC
>NW_007733994.1:0-9193 GCF_000696425.1 Galeopterus variegatus | reverse complement strand
TCTATTAGACCTAAAGAAGGAAATAGACACTAATACCATAATAGCAGGGGACCTGAACACCCCACTGTCAATATTGGACAGATCATCCAGGCAAAGAATCAGCAAAGAAACACAAGATCTTAACAATACTCTAGACCAATTGGACTTGGCATATATCTCCAGAACATTCCATCCAACAGCCACAGAATATTCATTCTTCTCATCAGCAAATGGATCATTCTCCAGGATAGATCACATATTAGGACACAAATCGAGTCTCAACAAATTGAAAAAAATTGGAATTATTCCATGTACTTTCTCAGACCACAACAGATTAAAACGAGAAATTAATAACAAATGAAACTCTGGAAACTATACAAACAAATGGAAATTAAACAGCATTCTACTTAATGTTTTATGGGTCCAAGAAGAAATCAAGCAGGAAATCAAAAAATTTATTGGAACTAATGAAAATAATGATACATCATACTAAAACCTGTGGGATACAGTAAAAGCAGTACTGAGGAGGAAATTTATTCCATTAAATGCTCACCTCAGAAGAATGGAAAGATGGCAAGTGAACAACCTAACACTGCACCTTAAAGATCTAGAAAAACAAGAACAATCCAAACCTAAAGTTAGCAGAAGGAAAGAAGTCTTCAAGACCAGAGCAGAACTTAATGAAATTGAAACCCAAAAAACAATACAAAGGATCGATGTATCAAAAAGTTGGTTTTTTGAAAAACTAAACAAAATTGACAAAACATTAGCATGGCTAAGAAAAAAAAAAGAAGAGAGAAGATTCAAATAACAAAAATTAGAAATGAAAAAGGTGATATTACAACTGATTCATCTGAAATACAAGGAATCATTTGAGACTACTATAAACAACTATACACCAACAAGTTTGAAAATCTGGAGGAAATGGATAAATTTTGGGGCACACACTCTCCCAAAACTGAACCAGGAAGATGTAGAAAATTTAAACAGACCAATTACAATAAAGGAGATTGAAGCTGTTATCAGAAGGCTCCCAACAAAGAAAAGGCCAGGACCAGATGGATTCACAGCAAAATTTTACCAAACATTCAAAGAGGAATTGACACCAATTCTTTACAAACTATTCCAAAAGATTGAAATAGACGCAAATCACCCAAACTCATTCTATGAAGCAAACATCACCCTGATACCAAAACCAGGTAAAGATATAACCAAAAAAGAAAACTACAGGCCGATATCCTTGATGAATATAGATGCAAAAATCCCCACTAAAATACTAGGAATACAGCAACACATACGTAAAATTGTTCACCACGATCAAGTGGGATTCAACACAGAGATGCAAGGCTGGTTCAACATACGCAAATCAATAAGTGTGATACACCATATTAATAAAATCAAACACAAGGACCATATGATCATCTCTATAGATGCTGAAAAAGGATTTGATAAAGTTCTGCACATATTCATGACACAGACCCTCTATAAAATAGGTCTAGATGGAAAGTATCTCAACATAATTGAGGCCATATATGACAAACCCACTGCCAGTATCATCCTGAATGGGGAAAAGCTGAAAGCTTTTCCTCTAAGAACAGGAACTAGACAAGGATGCCCACTCTCACCACTCCTATTCAATATAGTGTTGGAAGTACTAGCCAGAGCAATCAGAGAAGAGAAGGAAATAAAGGGCATCCAGATTGGAAAAGAAGAAGTCAAGCTATGCTTGTTTGCAGATGACATGATCCTATATATCGAACAGCCTAAAGCCTCTAAAAAAACTCTTCAGTTGATAAATGATTCCAGCAACGTAGCAGGATACACAATCAACACACAAAATCAGTAGCATTTCTATTCTCCAATAGTGAACATTCAGAAAGAGAAATCAGGAAAGCTTGCCAATTTACAATAGCCACCAAAAAAAAAAAAAAGTTAAAAATTGAGTTAACCAAGGATGTGAAAAAAATCTCTATAATAAGAACTACAAACTACTGATGAGAGAAATTAAATAGGACACAAGAAGATGGAAAGATATCCCATGCTCTTAGATTGGAAGAATCAACATTGTGAAAATGTCCATACTACCCAAAGTGATATAGAAATTCAATGCAAACCCCATCAAAATTACAATGATGCTTTTCTCAGAATTGGTAAAACTATCCAGACATTTATATGGAATAACAAAAGGCCATGCATGGTCAAAGCAATGCTGAGCAAAAAAAATAAAGCTGGAAGCATAACACTACCTGACTTTAAACTATACCACAAAGCTGTAATAACCAAAACAGCATGGTACTAGCATTAAAAGAGACACACTGATCAATGGAATAGAATAGAGAATCCAGAAATCAACCCACACACCTACAGCCATCTGATCTTTCACAAAGCCAACAAGCCTATAAACTGAGGAAGAGACTGCCTCTTCAGCAAATTTGCTGGGATTATTGAATATCCATATTCAAGAGAATGAAATTAGACCCGTAACTCTCACCATATACCAAAACCAACTCAACATGGATTAAAGAATTAAATATACCCCCTGAAACAATAAAACTTCCTAATGAAAACATAGGAGAAACACTTCAGGAAGTCAGAGTGGACACAGACTTCATGAATATGACCCCGAAAGCATGGGCAACCAAAGGAAAAATAAACAAATGGGATTATATCAAACTAAAAAGTTTCTGCGCAGCAAAAGAAACAATTAACAGACATAAAATACCACCAACAGAGTGGGAGAAAATATTTGTGAAATATACATCTGACAAAGGATTAATATCCAGAATATACAAGGAACTCAAACAACTTTACAACAAAAAAATAAGTAACCCCCAATTAAAATATGGGCAAAAGAGCTAAATAGGCATTTATCAAAGGAAGATATACAAATGGCCAACAGACATTTGAAAAAATGCTCAATATCACTCAGCATTCGGGAAATGGAAATCAAAACCACACTGAGATACCATCTCACCCCAGTTAGGATGGCTAATATCCAAAGACTGTGAATGATAAATGCTGGCGAGGTTGCGGGGAAAAGGGAACTCTCATATATTGTTGGTGGGACTGCAAAATGGTTCAGCCTCTATGGAAAATGGTATGGATGTTCCTCAAACAATTTCAGATAGATCTGCCATATGACCCAGCTATCTCACTGCTCGGAATATACCCAGAGGAATGGAAATCATCAAGTTGAAGGTATATCTGTTCCCTAATGTTCATCGCAGCACTCTTTACAATAGCTAAGAATTGGAACCTGCCCAAGTGTCCATCATCAGATGAGTGGATACAGAAAATGTGGTATATCTGCACAATGGAATACAACTTTGCTATAAAAAAGAATGAAATCCTGCCATTTGCAACGACATGGATGGACTTAGAGAGAATTATATTAAGTGAAATGAGTCAGGCGCAGAAAGAGAAATATCACGTGTTCTCACTTATTTGTGGGAGCTGAAAATAAATAAATAAATTCGCACATAAAACCAAGGGGCGGGGGGGAAGAAGACACAACAATTACAATTCCTTGAAGTTGATACGACAAGTGAACAGAAGGTACATTGTTGGGAGGGAGGGGGTAGAGGGAGGAGGGAAGGAAGTTTTGGTAATGCACCACAGTAATCAACCACATTGCATATTGACAAAATAAAATTAAGTTTAAAAAATAAAAGTTAAAAAAAACTTGGAAAAATAAAGACTACACACTCCCTACTGATATAGTTCTGATTGTCAAAGTACTTGATAAGGATTGAATTGTGTCCCCCAGTTTTATGTATTACAAGTTTGATCCCCAATGTGACTGTTGGGAGGGTGGGAAATCCTATTGTGGTAATTGAAAGGTGGAGCCTTGAAGAGGTGATTGGACTGTGAGGACTATGCCCTAGTGAATTGATTGATCCATTCACTGATGAATAGGTTGAAAGATTAATGGTGGTCATGAACATTCTTCTCGTGGCTTTAAAAGGAGCTAACTGAGAAGGTTAGCTTTCTGTCTTCTCTGCCATTTCTGTCATGGGAGACCCCTGGGTCTCTGGCACCACCAACAAGGTCCTCACCAGATGTGTTCTCTGCACTTTGGACTTCTCAGCCTCTGAAACTGAGAACAATAAATTTTGTTTTCTTACTAATCACGCAGTTCCAGGTACTTTGTTATAAGCAACAGAAAGAGCCTAATTTCAAGACTGAAATGTATAGAATTTGTGCCCAGTCCTGGTCTTGGCTGCAGTGTCATGAACATCATAGATGTGAACTTCCCACCTCTTCTCTGATCAATTTTTCAAACATTTGAAGAAAAACATAACTCATTCACTCCCTGAGAAACTCTTCTTAAAGTGTGCAGTAATCATTTTGACTAGTTCTTTGGCCAAGTTAGTCTATTTCCTCTATAAATCCTGAAAGGATTCTTTCCCATGGCCTGCAAGTATGAGCTGTGGTGAATGTAGAGCCTTTTCCTTTGGGAAAGGGTCCAATCTTAAACTCAGGGCCATGCACATTTTATGTGAACATGGAGAACCTCCATTTACAATGACATGTAATGAGTGTGTAACAACTTCCATCACCCCGTTTGGAGTAATGGAGTGTCCCATTTATTCAGTTTTCTTCTGGTATATGACAGGTTTTCCACATATTGATTTTTTTATGCAAATACTTGCAGGTATTTTCTGGTCCCAGTGGCACTTCCACCTTTTCCACATTTCAGAGAATCCTTGTTCCTTTCACTTGCCATTTTTACATGGTATCCATGCCCAACAGGTTTTCCTTGGGTATTATTTTGAGGGCCCTTATGAATATTCTGAGAGTTTCACCTTGTCCGGGCTTAGCTGTAGAGTGCTCTTAAGGCTGTGAGCATCATTCTGGGTTCCTCAGTGTGACTTGGTGTTTGAAACAGTTCACTGAAGCCAGCTAGGTCTTCTAGGGGTTGGGGTTTCCCTTAAGTGTTCCTGACCAAGTGTTGTTTCCATTTTCTGCCAGGTAGCGCTTCCGTGTTGGATTTTCCTCACACACTTGGATGCCTTTGCTGTCCCACAGGGTGTGTGTGTGTGTGTGTGTGTGTGTGTGTGTGTGTGTGTGTGTGTGTGTGGTTTCTGCTGAGCGGTGTTTGTGCTTCCTGACTGCTGAGAGCACTTCTGTCACATCCACTTGCCCCAGGGGTGTCTTGAGCCATCTCTTTGTGCTTGTGGGGGTGTCGACTGGTGCTGGTTGTGCAGGTTTTCAGGAGACTTTAGAGGTTTTTTCCCCCTTGTTCACTGATTCCTCCGTGCCTTGTGGTGTTTGGAGGAGCCCTTGGCTCCCCGCCGGGTCCCTTGAGGGTTCTGCATCATGCAGCCTGTCGAGAACTGCTGGGTCTCTGCTGGTGCACATGTCTGCCCCCACGTTCCTGTTGGTCTCCTGACAGGTGGCCTCTTTCAGAAGATCCTCTTTGGACTCGATATTTTCCTCACATGTTTCAAAGGTTTCTCGCTTCCCTCCATCCATCCTTCCACATTCTTTTTTCCTAATGTGTCTTCCTTGGATGTCTCCTAAGGTCTTCTTTCAGCAGTGGCAGCTTTTGTTCCTTCTTCATGACTTTCTGTAGGTGGCATCTGTGTCTTTCTGTGCACCATAAACCTTCTAAACTTGCTTGCACTGGATACTGTCTTCGGGGGCTGTGTTCCAGAATTTGCAGTTTTCATCTCAACACCTGCCCTTCTATAGGTGAACCTAGGAGTGTCCCTGATATTTTCATTTTCTTTTGCAGAGAGTTTCTTATTGAAGGGCTTGCAGGACCCCTATCATGTGGGTCATTTGCTGCGTTCTATCTGGGGGACATTTTCTCCTGTAAGAAATAAAGACATATTCAAGGCATATGTTCTGTTCAATACATACATATTCTCTTCACTGCGTTACACAGACTCTCAAATGCCCCCACTTCAATCAACATATGAATTTGGGGATTGTTTCCCATACATGAAATTTGGGGGACAACATTTAAACTGTAGAACCTTGTTAGGTAAAAATATTTGAAATGCAATTAACCTATTGCTTATACTTGCCAGCAACCACCCCAGTCCTCATATACAACAAGAAAATAATGGCTAATAATTTTAGATTACTCCCTAGAATTCCTTGTAGACAGAGCCTGAGAGAAGAGGTGATTCTTTTAATAATGTACTATTTTATTTTTTTAAAGAGAACACTAAGAAGATAAGTGTATATAGTTTCTCTTCTACTCCCTTTTCTCTCGGAAAGAAAATAGTCCCCATAACCAAGCTCTGGCTAGAGGACAGATGCTGGTCATTAGTGCCTCCACCTCAGGACGTCCTCTCCAGGCAACTGGAAACACAGTGCCCTCAGGCTGGCTTCTAAAATGCTATGTCCTGTGAAGAGATGCCACAGGCAACCCCTGCCCAGCAGACACCAGAAACATGCCTAAGGACCTAAGGAGACCCCACTGGCAGCCCCTTCCACTGCTGTGGACACTGCTTCCATGTTGGCGGTTCACCGCACCCGCCCTGCTGCAGGCCAGTTCACCACAGCAGCAGCAGCCACCACTGCCATGCAGACAGCCCACAGACCACCTGACTGAGTGGACACAAGAGAGTCCCAGTGGAGCCCAGGGAAACAGGTGACCCAGTGCAGAGCTGCATCTCTCTGGCCCAACCCACAGGGGAAATTATGATGTCACACACGATGGCACACTTGGAGGTAGGAGGTGTGTGTACAACCCACGTGATTGCCTTGATCAAGGGAGAGACACACATGGAACCACCGAATAGTGCAGGAATCCAGGATACCTAAATAGAATAAGAAAGAAAATTCCCAATCACCACCAACCCATCCCCCACTAGGGAAATCAAGAACCCACGAGAAGCCTTTTCCTGTAGGAAAGAGGAAAGAGAACCCCACCTAGTGTCACCCATTCAAACTTAAGAGCTCTAGTATACCCCTGCGCACCCATCAGGGTCATAGGACATAAGCCAGGGTGCCAACAAGCCTGCTCACGGACATCCATCACAGCTGAAGAGCATCAAGTCACCCATGGAGGCCACCTCCCAGACAAACAGGAACAAATGCCCAGTGGACAGAGACAGGGAGGGGCGACCCTGCAGACCCTGGCCACCCCACCTGTGGAATACAGGTGAAAAGGAAAGGTGGAGAAAAAGTCCAGCTTATGACCAGCATGAGGACCTGATAGGGCCATACCTGTGACCCACAGATACCGAGAGACTCAGGGTTGGGGTGGGGGTGAGGGCAGGAGAGGAGAAGTGGAGTTTGAGAGGCCTGGTGTTTCTGTGATCAGAGCCATGACCAAGACCTGCAGCCACAGGAGAGTCCCAGGACTGGGGTAGGGAGCAGAGACCCTGGCTGGATCTGGGCCTCTAGGGGACTCAGGAGCCACTGCCCTACCTCATCCCCAGAGTTCTGGGACAGGGGCAGTGTATACTCTAGGACTGCATGGGGTGGGGCACTTTCAGGGTGCAGCCCACCCAAGAGGGGTGTCAGGGCCTCCCAACCCATGTCTCCCTCTCCTGCACCTTCCTCTACACTCCAAGGGAAGAGGGGAGAGGGGCAAGGGGAGAGGGGATTGCAGGGTAGGTAACCCCTCTTCTAAACTGTAGGAGTCCTATACAGGTGGCCCCTCACTGGGGGAGGTGGTTGGTGAAGTTAACAGCCTCAGGTCAAGTTCAAGAGGAAATTATAAACCCATAGAACTAGACTGAAAGCTAAAGAGACTGCCTTAGTAAATAATAGGGAGGGGTTGAGCCCTCAGAGACCTGCCCGGACTGATGTCACGATCTCAGAATGCAGCTCTCTCCAACATGAAAGGAAGTCTGCAGTAGCATACATCTCTTCTCCTTTAAATATACACAAACATAACCCAACAGACAAGTGAGGGTCAAATGGTGTATTTTCAAAATATGGACAGAGATGTTTACTTTGTTTTAGTGATTTGAAATTCATAACATAAAAATAGGACTTGGAAAGAATCATTCTTTGAATTGCCACTTTAGCCTAAGACATCCTCTGGCTTCCTTAATGCTAGTGTATGTCATTGTCCCTAAAATCCTCCTGTAAATCATGTCTTCTCTTCCTGTAGGTAAATAGAGTATTGGAGACATGGGTTAGGACAGGCCCACTGAGTATTTCAAGAGGAAAAGTGAGATAATCTAGGGGGTTCGACAGACTTTCTTTCGGTTATTCTTTCCTCAAAACCAGCTGCCTTCAAACTCTTTTGCTCCATCTCCTGAAAGGAATCTTTGAGTATCTGCACACACATTTTTATACAGACTTCTAGTTTTCCATCGTAAGCTTAAATTATTTCAAAGGATGTTATTTTGTGACAAGCTGCAAGTACTGACACATTAAAACAAAATTATCTCAGCACATTAAGAAAATGTATTTAAAGAAAGGTAAATGGAGTGGGGAATAGACACTAAAGACCATCAACTTTTAAAATGAAATATTTTCTTTAGCAGCTGGGAATTCCACACCACTCTTTCCTCTCCTTGAACTTGTCTATTTACTTCATTTTTTACTCCACATTTTATACTAAAGCAACTCAATACTTCTGTGCTAACAGTCTTCTCTTTTTCCAACCCTATTCTACTTATCTGCAAATTCCCCCATATATAAGTAAACACACACATAATTATGCACGTAATATTTACTAAAATCAGTTCACCAAACAACATGAATGTTTCAAACGTTATCGAATTTTTATAAAGCATAAAATCCAATTTTACTGGAGACACACCCCCTCTGCCGATGGATGGCACCGAGCTGAAGTTGCTGTTGAAGGTTCCTTTACTGGTTGCCCGGGGCAGGGCAGGTGCGACGGCCTGATGGAGAGAAAAGGACAAATGAGAAGGGAACCAGGGGCAGGGGCTCCCTGGAGTCACTTCCTCTGCCTGGTTGATTCTAGCCATGAGTGCCTGTGGACTGTGGGGATCTGGAAATTAATTCCCTGACTCCCCAGTTCTGCTCACCTCCCTGGAAAGGTTTTGTCTGCCCATCCTGGGTCCCTGGTGCTCTAACTGTGAGTTCCCTGTTTCACGCCCTTTTAGAGACCCTGAAAATGCTGGCGGGAATTTTCAGAGACAGATGCCCGCCCTGCCGATGCAGGTATAGGATCGCAAGTCTTTCCTGGGAAGGACACAACAATGTTTAACTGGAATAAGTTTTAAGGAACCATTTATTAAGCTGAGGGCAAATGCCAATTAGAAGATCCAATTGC
>NW_007733993.1:100662-101149 GCF_000696425.1 Galeopterus variegatus | reverse complement strand
TGTACATATACTGTACCCCATAAACATGTATAATGAAAAAAAATTATCATTGCATAACGATCAAGTCAGAATAGTTAGCATATCTATCGCCTAAGCATTCATCATTTCTTTGTGGTTATAACACTCCAGATCTTCTTTTCTGGCTATCTTGAAATGTACAATACAATATTATTAGCTATTATCACCCTAGAGTACCAAAACTTATTCTTCCTATCTAAATGTAACTTCGTAACTTTGTATGAGTCTACCAACCTTCACCCAGCCCTGCTTCCCCCTCCCTATCTCTGCCTCTGGTAACCATTACTCTACTTTCTATTTTTTTTCTTTTTAATTTATTTTCCTTAATTGATCCATGTTGATTGTATATATTTATGGAGTACAATATGACAATTGAGTTATATGCATACTGTGTGCAATGATCATGTCAGGGCACTTAGTATATCCATCACCTCAAACATTTGTCACTTCTTTGTGTTGGGAACTTTCA
>NW_007733993.1:67380-98832 GCF_000696425.1 Galeopterus variegatus | reverse complement strand
ATACACAGCGCCTGTGCCACCACTACCCTCTCCAGTGCCCATGCTAGACATAATCAATCAAGCACAGCACTGCTTCCCTCTTAAAGAACGCAAGGCAACTACAACCAATTAATCTACTAGAACTTAAGTCTCAAGACCAAACTCATTGGCCATGTGACTAGTAGCAGAACCTCATCATTTTACTGATGTTGAAACTAAGGCCTGGAGACAGAGAAGGATTTTCTTACGGTCACAAATTGTGGCAAATGTAGCAGAACCCAGATATCCTGACTACATACATAATTTTTTATAATACTTACTTTGGTTGATAAATTATTGGCCCCAGTTCTTTATTTCTTCTTGTATTTTTATCTTCAGCCAGATAACTTTGTAGTTTACCTAACAAAAGAGAGTGTAATACTCCATTTCTTAACGCTGAGTTCATACATATGACTTTCTTTGGCCAATGAATTGTAGGCATAAAAGACATTGTGCCAGTTCCAAGTCTAGGTCTCAAGAGGTTTCTTGTGTTATTTTTGCCCTTCTTGCTCCTCTGCCATTGCCATGAGAAAAGCTTCCTTCAGGTTACTGATGCTCTTCAACCTGCACCATAGAATGAGACACACGGAGCAGATCTGAGCTGACTTTTCCCACAGCTCAGAGCTGAACCTCATGGCCAAGATCAGCTGATTCCCAGTTGCATAAGTGAGCCAGCTGAGATCAGCTGAGATGCCTTCAGTCAAATCAAAGAGGCCTGCAGAAAAGAACATGCTAATATTGTTCCAGGGGACTTCAAAAAGTTCATGGAAAGATTCAATTATCTTTTAATTCCATTTTCCCACAAACTTTTTGAAGTACTCTGGTATGTCCTGTGACTGTGTGAATATTTGTTACACAGCAGTAGCTGACTGATTCTATTATGATGAATACGATAATAACTGTTATCAAATAATGTTGATATGCCAGGCATTTTTCCACCTTGTGTCTAATTCTCACAATACTTCTGCAACAACAGTATTATTAGTCTCATTTTAGAGGCTGGGAAGTGAGTTCCAGAAAATTTTTAAAACTTGCCCAAGGTCTAATACCTAGACTGGTCTGTGATTTGAACTCTGGTCCAACCCTAAAATTCCATGTTCTTTCATCAATACCATGCTTACTATCTCTTTTATCTCCTATTTGACTATCAAAATCAATATGTTAAACAAATTCCCTTGAAGAGAATATATATGTTTCTTTATACCATGAAAGAACCCAGTCAAGACTGGAGGGAAGTGTGCAAAGGAGAGGGTAGCAGATGAATTCAGGAAGGTGGTGGGAAGCTGGGCTATCCAGGACCATTCCATGTTCTTTCATCAATACCATGCTTACTATCTCTTTTATCTCCTATTTGACTATCAATATCAATATGTTAAACAAATTTCCTTGAAGAGAATATATATGTTTCTTTATACCATGAAAGAACCCAGTCAAGGCTGGAGGGAAGTGTGCAAAGGAGAGGGTAGCAGATGAATTCAGGAAGGTGATGGGAAGCTGGGCTATCCAGGACTAAGTGTGCAAAGGAGAGGGTAGCAGATGAATTCAGGAAGGTGGTGGGAAGCTGGGCTATCCAGGACCTCCTAGGTCATTGTAGAAAGTTCAGATTTTTTTCTGAGGAAAGTGGAGGGCCATGAAGTGGGGATCACAGATGGTGCTCACCATGTTTTCATTCAACAGATATTTAATAAGCACTTTCAAGATACTAGAGTTTCAACGGAGAGCCGTAAAAGAACACTGAGTTTACAGTGCAGGGGATAAGAGCAAGGCATTAATTAAAAAATCAAAAATAAAGGTAGAAATACAACTTCAGCAAGTGCTAGAAGGGAGAAGTATATAATTCTTTGAGAACCTACACTAGGAAAGAAGTTGAATGAATGAAAATGAGCAGTGATAGAAAGGATTCCCACCCAAATCTAAGGTCATGACATGTTTGTCACACGTGGTACCAAACTTGGGTCTTCAAAGAGTAGAATCCTAAAATTGAGGGCTGTGAATGTTCTAGTCTTTATTTCTTAGTGGGAAAGATTGGCTGGGATGTTGTGGAGGGGGTTTTAGTCAAAAAACAGGAATGAGTTTTTCTTGAGGAATCCCACATGCATCCCTTGGCAATAGCCTACTTCAAAAGAAATGCCAACAGCGACAATGTAGGCGGGTTTTAACTCTTGCAAGCAGCATCCAAGAGCCTATAAAATGACCTAGGAAGAAAGAAAGCTATATGGAAAAAAAATGTTTAAATCCTGCAAGCAGCCTCAGACTCTTTTAGGATTCAGAGGAAAAAAAGAAGGCAAAACTCCAGCCTCACATTTAGATGCCAGAGAAAAAGAACTCATAGAAAATTCTATGAATAATGAACTCACTTTTTTATTTTTCATGCTATGGCTTCAACTTTTTCATCAAAAAAGAAGCAAAAATAATATCAACCTACTTTGAAGGATTCTGATACGTATTAAGGGAAATTAATTTAGTTTCTAAAATAAACTAAATGCTTACATGTTTTGGTCTCGCTTATTTTTTAATCATCTTTAAAACACACATGAAGATAGGTATATACATATTTTGCCAAAAATAAAAATTTGTAATTTGTTTGAAAGTGAATAGTATTGCTTATTCTGCTTAGATAATTCTTTACTTTTGAAGGGAATTCTTTAAGCAAGTTAGTCTTTCAATTAACTCTTCTCCCACCCCAAATGGAAGAACTCAAAGAGTCTGAGGGGGCTTAGATGGGTTTAAAATGTACAAAAATGAGAAACTGTTGAGAAGATGATTTTAACAGTTCTTTCTCTCTCTCCAACATTATTACTTTCCAATTCAAGTAAGTGGAACCAGAGTCACACAGTAAAGGGCAAGGCAAAAGACACAACCTGCTAGTTTTTCACATAAAACACTGTAATCTCCTCTGGTTAACATATAAACTCAAAGCAGCACAGTATAAGTGGTGATTAGAATGAAAATTATTGTGCATTTGAAGGTTGGGGGAATTGAACCAGAGTCACCAGCCTCTGCATCTCTCAACTGTAAAAGAGTAGCAAAAACAGTACCGCTTTAAGAATTCTGTCATGAGGATTGGAGTATATACACATACACAGGCTATGCACAGCTATAGTCAGTGTATTTTTAAATATAAACACATAAAGTACAATGCTCTCTTTAACCAAAATTGAAAACAATATCTTCTATGTGTAACTCACAGGAACGTAATCACTAGATAAACGTAAAGGATTATTATGGTCTCAAACAATTGGGAATATTGTATATTGCTTAGTTTTCCAAATATGATGTTAAGACTATAAGCACAGTACTCTACAGACTCAAGGAGGGTGACATACATTAGGGTAGGAAAAGAGATGTCATAAACCTGGGAGTTTGTGGGGGGTGAGGGGTGTCTATGGTGAATTGATGCCAATCATGGGGAAAGGAGGCTCATTGTGGCAGATCTGCCTTTTTTCCAAAAAGTAGGAAATCTGGATTTTATTAAAATTTAAAAATACTGGAAAATAATTTAAAAGTTTTGAACAATATAATAAGAACACTGATGGTATCAAGCAAAAGTTCTTTGTAAGACATGTTTGCAAACTTCAGTCTAGGTCAATGATTTTCAAACCAAGCTATGTAAAAGACCAGGAGCTAGGATGCGAGACAAGGACCTGTGCATGTGTTCAACAGGCCATACCCTCTTGATATGCCCTTCTTCACCAGAATAACCCAAATTCTATCTTTTACAAATTGAGCTCCTACATAAGACACATTTGAATCAAAGAGTTCCCCTCTTGTAAGAAGCTGGGAAAATACTGGTTTGTAGTGGAAAAATTACCAGGGAACATAGTTTTTGCCCATTTTGAACTGAAAGCTCTGCCTAACTGTCCTGTTTCCCTGTGCAGCCCTCCCACCTAGCACAGTGTCTAACATGGTAGAACCTCAATAACTGTTTTTCAATGACTGACTAGTGTAATGAGCAAAAGTACTAGGTTTCAAACCTTTTTAACCCAAAATCTTTTTAACCCAGGTTCATTTTCTGAACCTCTCCACATTTAAGTTATTCCCATCAGCAAAATGAGAGAAAAAAAACCTATCCTTCACAAGGATGAAGCAAAGATGCATTAAATAATCTATATAAGTGGCTTAATGTACTCAATAAGAACGTTTCCAGGCAACTCAAAGGCATGTATATGTGTTCCTTTGCTTTAATACATGCACAAACTCTTGGAGAGTACAAAACTGAATCAACTGGTTCCCTTATTTTTTAACCAGGTCATTTTACATGCAAGAAGGATATATTTCATGTAAAGGAACCTCAAGGTTATATTACGTAAAGGATATATTTTATGTCAAGGACAGTCTATGTGAACAATCACATAGGATGGAGAAAAGAACTGGATTAAAAGGATTTTTGTTTGGGGATTACAGATTTCTTTATAGTGAGGCACACGCCTTTGTAATTACTAGCCATATTACTTGCAAATATTATCATATCATTCTATTATTTTAATAGAATGAGATAATTAATTTGTGTAATTACTAGCCATATTACTTGCAAATATTATCATATCATTCTATTATTTTAATAGAATGAGATAATTAATTTGTGCAGTTGTAATAATCCTTGATGTATTGGCAGAAAGAGAGGCACTGTCTTAATGCAAGTATTACTTGCAAATATTATCATATCATTCTATTATTTTAATAGAATGAGATAATTAATTTGTACAGTTGTAATAATCCTTGATGTATTGGCAGAAAGAGAGGCACTGTCTTAATGCAAGTTTCAAAATAGAGTTCTGTTATCCCAGAGTTGCATAATCCATAAATGTGCAGAGATTGAGGCCACTGCAGTCTTCACTGGTAATGTACGTGTTTTTAAAGGGAAAAAAAAGGAAGTTTCAAAATGGGAAAAAATTTGCTATTTTGCTCAAAAAATTTATCTTATAAAAACTGATTGAACAAAAAACTTGAATAAATGTAAATAGCAAATGACCAGAACAGTGGTTCTCAAACATTAGTGCTCATCAAAATATCCAGGAGGGCCTGTTGAGACAGATTACTGGATCTTACCACCATAGCCTGACTTGGTAGGTCTAGGGGAGGGAGGGGATAAGAATGTGTGTCTCTAACAGGTTCCCAGGTGATACTGATACTGCTGGTAAGATGAGCACATGTCGTGAGCCACTAGAGGACACCATAACACGCTTGTCAAAATGAAGCTCTAGTGGCTGTGGGTACATCATTAATCCACCATCAGACCACCAGCAAATGTTACATTGTGCTTAGTATCAATGAAGACACTCTCCTGGACACTCAGTTTGCTTTGCATCTTCAGAGTCAGTAAATCAGTGACTGGGTGTCTTGACTCTACTCAGCTGAATCCCACCTACAGGAGCAGTGCATCTCCCCTGGGAGAAGGTTACAGAATGACAGACGTGGATTGTGTATTGGGAGAACCAGAGAGTGTTTCAAGGCCATTCAGGTGAGTCAGCAGGTGCGGAGGCTGAAAGGAACGGGAAAGGTTCTGAGTGAATAAGACTGCCTTGCAGTAGGGCATTTTTCACAAGAAAACACGTTGAGCCAAGGCATAGGGTCCAGTTAAAAATGTTACAGGAAGAATTTGAATATTTTCCTGAAAAATACTTAGGGAAAAACAGCCTCAACTGTACAAGAAGGCATGTAGAAAGATGTTGTAGCATATGCTTTCGATGCCCTGCCCATATATCCTTTCAGCAGTCACGGCTCCCGATATCAACAGCTTCCTACTGTGCCTTTGACTGCTTGAGGTCTTTCTATGACTATGAATGCAGGGACATGCTTAGCCCACTCAGAGGGCAGGTCAGAAGTGCATAGAAGTAATACCCTTGAGAGCACCCCACAGCCAATGACAAGCCTGAGTTGGTGGATTAATACCCTGGTTTATTTACCCCGTGAATGGGACTTCTCTGAGGCATATTCTACACAGTCCCCCAGAAGGCCCCAGTGGGGTTGAGCCCCAGGTGTCCGCATCAGTAACCTGCTCATGGAAGCAACACATATCAGCTGCCTTCCCTTTCTTGTCTCTTTCTCCCTCCCGCCTGGCATCTCTGGAGATCACCAATCCCCTTCAAGTAAACATCTGCACTCTAATCCTTATTTCAAGGTCTGCGGCTGGGGTAATTCAGCTGTTCATTGTTTAAGAGAGTAAGAAAAAAAAAAAGGAATTGCCTATCACAGCATATCTATAAGAAAAGTTTACACAATCATAGATTTGGTCAAGGTCTGCGGCTGGGGTAATTCAGCTGTTCATTGTTTAAGAGAGTAAGAAAAAAAAAAAAGGAATTGCCTATCACAGCATATCTATAAGAAAAGTTTACACAATCATAGATTTGAGAGAAATTTACAAAGTAGTAAGGATAACATCATATCAAGTATATAAAACACACACGACACAACAATAGCATATACTTTCCTTAGTGCATGTATATTACATAAAAGCCTAGAAAACGATCTAGAAAGATTTAAATCAAACATAATTATGATTCTCCCTGCACAGAAAGGTGATTGTTAAAGAGTATTTGTCCCTAATCTGTAAGATTTCCATTTTTATTTGGTGAATATATTCATGTATTATTCTATAATTAATAATTATTAAAACAATTAAAAGTATACTTAATTCTTAATATTGATATGAGTGAAGTTACTCAATGGAAGACTGAGCAAATGAATTATGCTATAGTCAGAGAATAAGAAATCATGCAACGAATACAAACAAAACAGTAGTCATCAATCAACCAGCACTGATATAGAAACTGGCAGATGACAGGACCTGGATACAGAACAGAGGACAAGGAAGACACAGTCCCTGCCCACCTGGAGTTTACAGTCTTCTGGGGAAAGAAGACACTGAAGCAGAATCATGTGCAGTGCAAGTTATAGATGAGTTAAAATGCAGATATTTGTGATTAATAGAAAAAATAGGCTACTGAACACAAGGTATGATAGCATCCCATTTTTATGAAAATAAATGCATACAATATATCTATGCATTTTAAAGAAGGGAGGTTATACAATGAAATCATAACAGTAATGATCTTGGTATAGTAACAAGGAAACAGTGTTGCTTTGCTGTTACTTTTTTCTATTTTTAATGTATTCTTTTCCTACAGGTATTGACCTCTGTGTAGTTTTTTTTAAAAGATAGCCTCTACTTTAAACACTTGTAGCTCCGAAAATGTGACCACCCCCGCTCTATATTCTATGGATCAATACTGCAGCCACGCAGGCATTGTTCATTCATGCAGCTGACATTTACTGAGCTTCTGCTAGAGTCCATGCTCTCTGCCATGTGCTATGGATTTGGCTGAGCAAAGAGAGACATAGCTCCTAGCCTCAGAGAGCGTGCAGTCCGGGAAAGAAGACAGATTAAGCAAAGCATCAGACAAATTATGACAGTGACCTCAATACAGAATTCCCAGTTGGTTATGCTGAAATTAGGCCTTCCCAGCAACATGGACTTAAAATTCCTGTGATACAAAACCTTGATTTTCAAAAGGGTTTGATGATTTGTCTCAATTTTTCCACCTCTTTTCTTGCCTGTTATCTTCCCAAAGTGACTCATGAAAATAGCTGTAAGGAAGATTTTTTAGACTCAGTGATCTATTGTTCTTAAATATGACAATGACGGCCTTTAAATTTATGATAAAGTAGTCTGCAAGGCAAAACAAGAGTACATTAAGCTAAATATCCTGTAGGCAAAATCCAGCACTGCTCTGGAATTTCCTAATGCTGCTATCTGTGGTCTGTTAATGGTACGAGCAGTTGAGAATCATGTATAGTATAATAATTCAAATAACATCAGGCTTTTATGCAATTATATGGAAAGGTGCTTTGTGGCTTTCTTTGTCTTTCTTTTCCTCATTTCTCTGTCTCAGAGAGAGAGAGACCACATAATTTTTTCAAATTGAGTTTCCACTTGCATAAAGTGGCATACGATGAGAATATGTTGTCTTCCTGTCATCCAGTCTGGCCATAAGATACTTAAGAAGGATTGCTTAAATTGTGACTCCAGAGCAGTGAAATATATCTGGCCTGAGATTTTCTCTCTCCACATCACCTCTGATGTGATCTCTCTAAAATGCAAATCTTAGCGTGTCTTTTCCCTGCTGAAAATCACTTAAAAGGGCCTCTTCCACATACCAGAGAAAAAGATTGAAATATTTACAGGCTGAATTTTTTCACTAAAACTGAAAATAGTTTTACTGAATCCCATGCATGAACTGTATTTCTTCCAAAATGGATTACTTACTTTATTGAGTAGAAGAATGTCATTGGGAAACATTGAAACTGCAGTTTAAACATAAAATATTAATACCTAGACATTTTTGAAAAGCAGCAACAAGAGGATAGCTTTCAAATCTTTCAACCTAAAATTAGATTGAGGGCTCGGGGAGAATCATATAGGATCCGTGGCTTGTGGGTTCCTCAGCACAGGTTTGCAAGATAAAAGTACAAATTCCTCGCCATGATATACATGACCCTGCAGATCTGGTCCTCACCTCTTTGGCATCATCTCCAGACACAGCCCCTCCATATGTCACCTCCAGCAATTCAGCACTACTCAAATTTCCCCAAGCACACTGTTCAGTCATGCCCCAGTGCCTTTCTACGGGTTCTTTCTTCTGTTTGGAGTGCCTTCTCTGCCTAGGACATAGTGTACTCATTCAATACTCAGCGCAGCTACTATCCTTACTATTCATGCTTCCCTGACCTCCCCAAGGAAAAAATGAATCACTGCCACAGAACAATAGTTCTATGCAATTGCTGCAATTATCACACTGTATCTAACCATCATACTCTGTCTGCTCCACTGGACTATGGACTGCAGAGGGCAGGACTCAGTTCTAAGTCATTAGTTCCTGGCTCAGGACGTGGCACTTAGTAGGTGTTAGATAAGTATTCAATGAGTGAATGATTGTACAGACAAAAAAACAAATGAATAGCAACATGGCAGGAAAGCATTTAAAATCCCATTAATCTTGGAATAGCCACAGGCTAGGTTTTCCTTATTTGAAGAAATGATTTTGTTATATAATATTCTGGGCTCCTAGGCACTATACTGGCAAAGAAATTGCAAGAATTGCACTTGAAGTCAATATCTCTTTGGGGATCCACAGGGTAGCCTTCACACTCTAACATCTACCAGGGAGAAAAGGGCCAAACTTTGGGGGCAGGGCAGATAGATGAGTAGGAGAAGCGAGTTAGGTAACCCGCCTTCACTTGTAATTGTGCAACTAGCCTGAGCTCACCAGGACTTACCAACCACTCTCTGAAGGTCACCTATGGCCAAACATGACACAACCAGGAAACAGTGGACTCAGAGAGAATTTTACCCAACTCAAAAGATGAAAGTTCAAAATAAAGAGAGGGGACAGGCTCCCTGACTTTAGTCAAAACATACAATCAATTTATAAATGATGTCAGGGGATCTTTTTGTTTTATATTTTATGCACTATTTTAAGTTTACTTTCAGTAAAACTCACTCTTTTTGGTGAACTGTTCTATGAGTTTTGACAAAAATTCATATGGTTCTATAAGCACCACCATTATTAGTTATCATAATAAACAGCATTTCCATCACTCTCCAAAATTTCTTTGTGCTGCCCCTTTATAGTCAATCCCTACCCTCAATCCTAGCCCTTGGATATGACTGATCGGTTTTCTGTTCCTATAATTTTGCCTTTTCCAGGATGTCATGTAAGTGAGATCAAGCAGGATGTGGCTTTGTGTCTGGCTTCTTTCACTCAGTGTGATGCAGTTGAGATTCAGCCACGCTGTTGCTTATTTCAGAAGTTTGCTCCATTTTATTGCTGCTCCATTGTATGGATGTACCACCCTCTGTTTAGCTATTCACCCGTTAAAGGACATTTGGTTTAAGTTTTGCAGTCGTGAATATGCTAATTGCCCTGATTTGATCATTACACATGGTATCCATGTATTGAAATATAACTCTGTACCCCACAAATATGTATAATCAAAGTTTCAATTAAATAAAGTCCAACCCTAAATGAAATAAATATATAAAAATAAAGGACATTTGGAGTTTTCAGTTCTTAGTGATTGTGAATAGAGCTTCTATAAATATTCATGCATGGTTTCCGTGTGAACGTAAGTTTCATTTCTCTTGAGCAAACACCTACAAGTAGGATTACTAAGTCATAAAGTTAGTGTATGTTTAATTTGATAAGAAGCTGCCAAACTGTTTTCCAAAGTGATTGTGTTATTTTTCATTACCACGCAGTTGCTTCACATTCTTGCCAGCACTTGGTATTGTCAGGGGTTTTGGGATTTTTCCCATTCTAGTCAGAGGATCTTTGAGATGGAACATGTGGAAATAGTGGGTGGGATTTTAAGCAGATAAACAAGAATTATGTATAATATAATAAAATAAGTTACTATCAATGATATACTAAAAATGGAAAGGTTTTTTTTAACCAAATATATTAAATATTTATTTAATATAGGAAAGTGTGATGAAATATATAAAGAGTCTTGGGTTTAAGAGAACAGAATACATGATTATTGGTGAAATAGAAGGTTTGTACTAGTGTAATGTACTAATGTTTGTACAATATAAGAGGGTTTCTTATAGCATGTAAGAAATAGCAGTCATTGGGCTGATGAGACCACAGGCTGGCCTAGGCCACAGATCTCTGGAAAGAAAGGCCTAATTACATGCCATAAATCAGAGTGATGCTTGATTTCTTAAAATCTATCCAAGATAAGGCAAGATCTGGGAAAGGAATTACAATTAACGACTTTTTAAAAAGGCCAAGTTAGTGTCATGGTGGGATAGGGAAAATGTAAAAGCCCACTGCATAAGCAGCCTGATCTGTACACGTTGAAGGGGTGACTCGGAGGCATGATCTTCAGGTAGAAATAAAGAGAATTTGTGAGCAGTCCCTAAGATGCCTCCACCCAGGCACCACTCTAAGAATGAATGTGTAAATAGTAATTAATAAATGATACACCTGCTTTGGAGTATGGGATTTTTTTAATTTCCCCTTTCTAAGATAGTATCAGACATTTGCCAGCCCACATGTTCAGCCCAACATCCATCCCAGAATTCCTGTCCTCACCAATCTAGTGTCCCCAGTCTCTCTCCTTTAACCTGTCATGTGGACATGAACAAGAGAGTCTCACACCCTACATCCTGGAACAGAAAGTGTTCCCACTCACCAAGCAAGGACATGAAAGGATAATAGCAGCTCCTCATTGTCCACTCAAAGGAAGACAAGAACTAGAAGGAGAAAGCATCATTTTGTAAAGAAACTCTTTTAGACCTCTGGCAAGAGGCTAGGTCAGAGGAGTGTCCATGTAAGGTAATGTTGAAGAGCATGGAGTCTGGAATCAGACTTCTTGGGCTCAAATCCCACTCCCCCATTTGCAAAGCATGCAATGTTGCCGCAAAAGTTATAAAAAACTTGTGTTGCATGTTCCTCTTAAGTAAAATAGGTTTACAGTGAGGATTAGATGAATTTGGACAAGTGAGATTAGAGTAGTGCCTGGAAAATAATGTGTTACATGTAAGCTGTTATTACCTTTAGGTTTGTTATTATCATTATAAGTAAACATCAACGTACATCAAGTGAAGGAAGTATTCTAGGGGATCTGGGTCTCCTTTCATCATAAAGTCACATAGCTTGATTTTTTCTGTAAGCCCAAGGTACAGTTTATTTGGCTCAATCTATAAATTAGGTTGTGGACACTAGAGGTAGTTATGGATTAGGAAGAAAGCAATGCCTTACCTAAAAAAGACAGCCCTCTCTTGAGCTTGTAAGTCAAAGGCTGAGAGTCATTTCACAATGAATGTCTTTGCTCCTGACTATATTGCTTTGCTTCTCTTTAGTATAATTGTGTTATCATTTATTTTACAACGATACTGTCACGTGTCCATACTTCTTCCAAATGGATTGATCTAAAAACACCAAACTCCTAACTGAAAGGTGATATAGGAAACCCAATGGTAGTGTCTATTTGTTCATTGTGTTTAGCCCAAGGGAGGCTGTAAAATATATTTCCAGCATATATAAGCAGATAAAGATGTCCTCTAATAAAGACATTTTGACAGGAAAAACACATATTCCAGTTCCACTTTCTACAGAGAAGAAAAAATACTTCCCACTTTTAAAAACTACTTTATATGCTAATTTTTTCATTTTATTCATTCCTTAATAGGGAGGTATCCAGCATAGATTTAATCCAGAAAATCATACACTGATATTTGTCATATCATATTGGCTTATATGCACATAAAAGTACTATGCTTTCAGAAGGAGTACTGAAATTAGGTNACGTAAGTTTCATTTCTCTTGAGCAAACACCTACAAGTAGGATTACTAAGTCATAAAGTTAGTGTATGTTTAATTTGATAAGAAGCTGCCAAACTGTTTTCCAAAGTGATTGTGTTATTTTTCATTACCACGCAGTTGCTTCACATTCTTGCCAGCACTTGGTATTGTCAGGGGTTTTGGGATTTTTCCCATTCTAGTCAGAGGATCTTTGAGATGGAACATGTGGAAATAGTGGGTGGGATTTTAAGCAGATAAACAAGAATTATGTATAATATAATAAAATAAGTTACTATCAATGATATACTAAAAATGGAAAGGTTTTTTTTAACCAAATATATTAAATATTTATTTAATATAGGAAAGTGTGATGAAATATATAAAGAGTCTTGGGTTTAAGAGAACAGAATACATGATTATTGGTGAAATAGAAGGTTTGTACTAGTGTAATGTACTAATGTTTGTACAATATAAGAGGGTTTCTTATAGCATGTAAGAAATAGCAGTCATTGGGCTGATGAGACCACAGGCTGGCCTAGGCCACAGATCTCTGGAAAGAAAGGCCTAATTACATGCCATAAATCAGAGTGATGCTTGATTTCTTAAAATCTATCCAAGATAAGGCAAGATCTGGGAAAGGAATTACAATTAACGACTTTTTAAAAAGGCCAAGTTAGTGTCATGGTGGGATAGGGAAAATGTAAAAGCCCACTGCATAAGCAGCCTGATCTGTACACGTTGAAGGGGTGACTCGGAGGCATGATCTTCAGGTAGAAATAAAGAGAATTTGTGAGCAGTCCCTAAGATGCCTCCACCCAGGCACCACTCTAAGAATGAATGTGTAAATAGTAATTAATAAATGATACACCTGCTTTGGAGTATGGGATTTTTTTAATTTCCCCTTTCTAAGATAGTATCAGACATTTGCCAGCCCACATGTTCAGCCCAACATCCATCCCAGAATTCCTGTCCTCACCAATCTAGTGTCCCCAGTCTCTCTCCTTTAACCTGTCATGTGGACATGAACAAGAGAGTCTCACACCCTACATCCTGGAACAGAAAGTGTTCCCACTCACCAAGCAAGGACATGAAAGGATAATAGCAGCTCCTCATTGTCCACTCAAAGGAAGACAAGAACTAGAAGGAGAAAGCATCATTTTGTAAAGAAACTCTTTTAGACCTCTGGCAAGAGGCTAGGTCAGAGGAGTGTCCATGTAAGGTAATGTTGAAGAGCATGGAGTCTGGAATCAGACTTCTTGGGCTCAAATCCCACTCCCCCATTTGCAAAGCATGCAATGTTGCCGCAAAAGTTATAAAAAACTTGTGTTGCATGTTCCTCTTAAGTAAAATAGGTTTACAGTGAGGATTAGATGAATTTGGACAAGTGAGATTAGAGTAGTGCCTGGAAAATAATGTGTTACATGTAAGCTGTTATTACCTTTAGGTTTGTTATTATCATTATAAGTAAACATCAACGTACATCAAGTGAAGGAAGTATTCTAGGGGATCTGGGTCTCCTTTCATCATAAAGTCACATAGCTTGATTTTTTCTGTAAGCCCAAGGTACAGTTTATTTGGCTCAATCTATAAATTAGGTTGTGGACACTAGAGGTAGTTATGGATTAGGAAGAAAGCAATGCCTTACCTAAAAAAGACAGCCCTCTCTTGAGCTTGTAAGTCAAAGGCTGAGAGTCATTTCACAATGAATGTCTTTGCTCCTGACTATATTGCTTTGCTTCTCTTTAGTATAATTGTGTTATCATTTATTTTACAACGATACTGTCACGTGTCCATACTTCTTCCAAATGGATTGATCTAAAAACACCAAACTCCTAACTGAAAGGTGATATAGGAAACCCAATGGTAGTGTCTATTTGTTCATTGTGTTTAGCCCAAGGGAGGCTGTAAACTATATTTCCAGCATATATAAGCAGATAAAGATGTCCTCTAATAAAGACATTTTGACAAGAAAAACACATATTCCAGTTCCACTTTCTACAGAGAAGAAAAAATACTTCCCACTTTTAAAAACTACCTTATATGCTAATTTTTTCATTTTATTCATTCCTTAATAGGGAGATATCCAGCATAGATTTAATCCAGAAAATCATACACTGATATTTGTCTATAGGAAACCCAATGGTAGTGTCTATTTGTTCATTGTGTTTAGCCCAAGGGAGGCTGTAAAATATATTTCCAGCATATATAAGCAGATAAAGATGTCCTCTAATAAAGACATTTTGACAGGAAAAACACATATTCCAGTTCCACTTTCTACAGAGAAGAAAAAATACTTCCCACTTTTAAAAACTACTTTATATGCTAATTTTTTCATTTTATTCATTCCTTAATAGGGAGGTATCCAGCATAGATTTAATCCAGAAAATCATACACTGATATTTGTCATATCATATTGGCTTATATGCACATAAAAGTACTATGCTTTCAGAAGGAGTACTGAAATTAGGTGGAGAAAGTTTTTGTTTAAAAGAAAAATGTCTAACATATAATGGAAAGTAAATATCAATCTCAGAAGCTAAATACTTGCATTGTGAATGCCTTTAAAAATACAAAAAATTAAACTAGAAAACATAACCCTAGTAATCCAATGCTCCTAAAAGAAAGACATGAAGATGAATGACTTTGGGGTAGATTGTTCCAGATGTATCAGATGTTGAATGTTAATGTACAATCCGCAACTGTGAGGGAAGGTGAAGCCTGGAACAGCTGGGCACGTTGGCAGACAAGGAAGCAAGTACGAAAACCCAGACACAGAAGAGTCCCCACTTTCATACAATGGGATAGCAACTAGGTCAATGGAAAAATGTAGAAAATTACAAAAGATGTTATCTATTTTTGTTGAAAATTGAAGGCAATTTGACCGCTTTTTCGTTATTGCAAAAGTGTTTCACAACTAGGCATTACCTTCCTGGATGACAGTTAAGTATATATGTTTTCCATCAACCACCTATCTATCCATGTTCTTTCCTCTGACTTAATTTTGGGAGATGGAAAAACACTATGCAGAGGAAGGGAATGAAGATTTGGGAGGGGATGAGAGAAGGAACAAGGGCGAGGAGGAAAAGAAGGAAGAGCAAGAAAGCAAACAATTCATCTCCAAATATCAACATTCCCCCAAGCTCTTGGGTACGTGAGTCCTATGGAGGATCCTTTTGTTTCACTGGGCAGGTGAAACACTGGGCAGGTGGTGTGAGGACTAGGCTCCAGGCAAACACATTTTTGTATACAAGAAATGGCTTGGGGGTTCCCCTGGAGGAAATAGACAGGGGAGTCTGGAAGGCAAGAAGCAGACCAGAGAGAGGAAGGAGAGGGGAGGGGAGTGGGGCCAGGAGGCCGGGGAAGGAGTCCTCTGGGTTTTGGGAGAACACAGATGACCTTTCAAACACAGGCAGCTGCTGGGAGGACTGGGGCCGGTTAAGGAAAGGAGGATTTTAGCAAATTCTCACTCTTTGTAATAAGGCGTAATTCCCTTTGTGTTATCTCTACGAGGGTGTGTCAGCAAAGGTCTCCTTTCGTCCTGAAACTTTCACCGTCAGATTGGTGTTTCTTTTGGATGTGTTAGTGGGATGATACCCAGAATTTGGGGCTTTTGGGTGGGAGCTAGAAAGCAGAATTTAAGTGGCATGAGGAGCAGAGGGAAAGAGGAGATAAAGAATAAGAAATCAAAATAAGAGTAGACTAGATATGCTGATATTTGACCATTTTAGCACCTCTTCTTGCTCATTTCCTCTCTATATTTTAGTGCACTTGCTCACGTAGAGAGAATGTTCATTTGCCTTTTATAGCACTGTAAAAACAAAAGAACTATTTTGGGAGCTTCATATGATGAATCTCAAACAGACCAGATAAGCTCCTGGTTTGTTGTGCAAAGATGAGGCGGCCCAAACCCATAACAGTCTGAAAAGACATGAAGATACCTGCATAAGGCTTAAGATGAAAAACACGAAGAAATCCCAGAGAAAAGAAAAATACCAAGACTCAGTTTTCAGTGTTTCCCAGAAGTAAATAGGTAAATAAACCCTGTGGCTTAGAGAAGGAAAATCTATAAGAAGATTCAAATAGGTGTAATTTAGAGATTAAGTATAAAAGCCATGTCCCCTCGATTCTGGCTTGCTTAATCACAATGGGATATGATTTAAGCAGCATTTAGATTAGAACTGAAAATAGAGGTCACAGGAAAGATAATAGAAGACACAAGTCATCAAATCGAACCTTCCGACTTAAAACAGTGTAGCTCTGTGGTTTGGGGGATGGATGTTTACACAGTGAAGAATACCATTTTTTAAATAAAACGTTTTAAATTACTTGTTTCATTTATTCACCATCCTTTTAAACTATTGGTCACTCTATGCAAGGCTTTGAGATTTGTGGCCAGAGGGTCACATAGGGACAACATGACGAGTGGAAATGATTATTTTCATCCTTCTCCCAGGCCTGATCCTCTGCCATCTCCTCTACAAATGAAGTTGTCCCCCACTCTTCTAGGTTAGAATCACTATGTTTTCCTCTTATGCGCACCTTTATTCAGCACTTAATTCTCCTTGCCTTGAATTATTTTTCATTTTTAAGCATCTCCCACTGTTTTGTAAGTATATTGGTGATAAAGTCTATCTTTATTCATTCTCTCCTTCAGCACCTATTTGTATCAGCACAGCACCCCACATAAATGTTTGTGGAATGAAATGATCATCCAGGTCAGACATAAAATTGGTCACCAGACATCCCACAAAAAAATACTTCAACATCATTCTCTCGATATGGATAATTCCAGGCCCCAATCCATGCTGAATGTTTTTCTTTTCCCAATAATGATTGTATTAAGATATTCCCAACTCAGACCTGCAGGTTCCTACTCCTAAGTGAGAATTTTTTAATGAAAACTTTACTAGGATTGATCCTGAATAAGAACGTCTGAGTTGAGATAGAAAACAATCCCAAAGTTTGAAATTGATACGTACCAGCCAAAGAATAGCAACATATTTTAGAAGCTTGACCATCTTAAAAGCCACAATATTTTTATTGTGGGTACAATTTTTTTCCAGTATTGAATCTAAACTCTTTTACCATAATATACGAGCTGAGTTGTGGTCTCCCTAAAGCCACTAAAAAGGGGACATCTTTTCTCTTCCTAAGAAGGGTACATTTCAGTCTAGGATTGCTATTAGGAGCAAAGAATCAGCATCTTATTTGGGAAACCTCTCAGGCAAAATGCACCATATAAAAGACAGATGGTTTAAAATGCCATTAAGTGTATGCTGGTCAAAAAGAAAATAAAAGCATAAATGTGTTTTATCTTTATACCTTGTTTTACTGAAATGACATTACTTTTTGACTCTATTAATAATGCTATCCATTTTATTTCCAGTTATATTCATTCTCTTGACATTTTAAGTATATCCTCTTATTTCTTCATCTTACAAAACATCAAGTTAACGTTCTGAAGAGAAGTTAATTAGAGGAACTTAGAAGAGCATTTAGCTCATGCTTCATGGAAAGCTAAAGACCAGGTTCTGATCACAGGATCTCTTTAGATTAAACTGGCTTCTTAGCCAAACATTTTCAGATGTCTTTGCCCATTGGTTTCCCTATCTATCATCCCATACCAACTTCTGACAACTGGAACAGAGACAAGGTTAAAAAAAAAAAAAAAAGTGCATGCAGACAAAAGTCCATGAGAGAAGGACCATGTCTATCTTGTTTATTGCCATATTTCCAGGTCTTGGCACACTGTAGTGCTCAAACATACTTTTGGAATAAATTACCAAACTTTCATTATATACCAGAGTATATCAGCTTTTACGTATTATTATGAGTATTTTATTATTGAAATAAGCTCTAATGCTGCATTGTACAGTACAGTAGCCATGAGCCACATGTGGCTAGCAAGCACTTGAAATATGGCTAGTGAGACCAAGGAAATAAATAAACTTTATTCAATTTATTTAATTTAAATTTTAAAACTGGTATTTGATTTACTTACTGGAAAACTTTTAAATACAGTTAAAACAAGAATTGATTTTTTCAACTGTAAGTTTTAGGAAATCTAAATGCAGATCCAGTATTTCCAATGAAACTTGAGTGTCTGAATTGAGATGTGCTGTCAATGCAAAATGCATGCCAGATTTCAAAGACTTAGTACAGTAAAACGAAAGTAAAACATCTTATTAACAATTCTTTAGATTGATTACACGTAGACATGAACCCTGTAGTATAACGAATGATGATCTTATATGGTAAATGAGTAAATATTACCATACATGGCAAAAGAATGTGATTAAGAATCTTGAGAGGAATAGCTTATTCTGGATTAGCCAGGTGTCCCTAAATCTAATGACAAGTGTTCTTTTAAGAGTGAGGCCCAGGGAAATTTGACAGACAGAGAAGAGAAATAGGCAATGTGGCCACAGAGGCAGAGATTGGATGGATGAGGCATGCTGTAGCCACAAGCCAAGGAAAACCAACAGCTGGAAGAGGCAAGGGAGGGGTTCTTTCCCAGAGCCTCCAGAGGGTGCAGCCCTGCTGACACCTTGATTTTGGACTTCTGGGCTCTAGAACTGAGAGCGATTAAATTTCTATCGTTTTAAGCCACCCAGTTTGTGGAAACTTGTTACAGTAGCCACAGAAAACTAATAAAATAATATTTTGAATATGTTTGGTTAAAAATAATATTTTAATTAATTTCACCTTTTTTAACCTTTAAAAATGTGGCTACTGGAAAAATTTTAATTATATATACATATATATACATATATATATGTATATATATGTGCCTTTTTTAACCTTTAAAAATGTGGCTACTGGAAAAATTTTAATTATATATACATATATATATATATATATATATGAATATATATATATATGTAAATATATATATATACTTTTTTATTTTACTCCTATATATATATACACACACACACATATATATATAATGCACATTATATTTCTACTGCACTACCCTGCTCTAGAACAAACTGTCAGAGATTGTCTATTTTTCCAAATAATATTTTTCCTGGAATTTCTATCTCTTAGGTTGCATATGTAAGAAGGAGCTTAAAACCCTTCTTAAATTTACAAAATGATGAAGTGTTAGCACTTTATCACCATTCCTGGAACATGGTAGTGCCTACTTCATGTTTAAAAATGAACTTATTAATATTTTTAATTTGTAGATTTCTTTACTCACTCAAAAACATTAAGCTGGGAACTATAGTTAATACATTAGATGAGAGAAGTGGAATTTTTAAGGTTTCTAATAAGATGAAATGAGGGTTGAAATCTAACAAGATAGAAAGTAGCGATGACAAATTTAAAGTCCACACTTGGGCCCAAATAGCCAGCTGTGAAAACAGACTTGAGGAGATGTGACTTCACCGTGGCATGTGTGAAAGAGACCTGGGGGTTTTCATAGATGGTAAACTCAATCTGAGTTGTCAGGGTGATACAGCTGCTAAAACAGCTATTGTGACCTCAGGTCGTTTAAATAAAAATCGGGGTTCAACAAGCAATAGTCCTGTCCTAGTCCACAGCTAAACCATTTCATATAACAATCAATTAGCTTAGAAAAGGGATGACCCAGGAATAACATACTGTCTGTACATTTGAGTTGCAACGGAAGACACATTGAGCTGGCTCTATAACCTGCCACCAAGTTAAAAACAACCCAATTTCCTCAGGGTTCTGCTAAGTATCAGGAAAAAAATCTAATTTCAGCTGTACAGTATTGAAACAGTCTACCTCAGAGGGTAATAAACTTCCCATGTCTTAGAGGAAACACTCAGGTAAGTGCACTACATGAGGTCTGAGAATATTGTTGCTTTCCTGAAGAATAAAATCCTAAGATGCACCCCTTTGCAGAAACGAGCTCCACACAAGACAGCATATAGGCCGGTGGATACGAGAATAAACTGTAGACGTGGACTGCCTGGGTTTGAATCTAGCTCTGTCACTCACTAGCTGTGTGACGTTAGGAAAATCACCTTGAGCTTCCATTTCCTCATCTGAAAAATTGGAACAATAAAAATTCCTACCACCTCAGGTCATTGTCTAGGTTAAATAGTACATAGAGATGTGTGTGTATGTGTGTGTGTGTATGTGTGCATGCATGAGTGCATGTGTGTGTGTGTGTGTGTGTACATACTTCAAGTAGAGCCCAGGAAATAATAAAGGCTCTAGAAGTTTTAAATATTATTACATCAGAAGAAAAGAACATTTAAATCTGAAAATTTTCTCTTTAAATTTCCTCTGTTTAAAAATCATATTAACTTGGGCCGGCCCGGTGGCGCACTGGATAGTGCACCGCTTGGGAAGCGCGGCGGCGCTCCCGCCCGAGGGTTCGGATCCCACATGCAGACCGGTTCCCGCTCACTGGCTGAGCGAGGCGCGGGAGCAACGCCGAGGGTTGCGATCCCGTTGCCGGTCCCCGGTCCGGTACGGGGGCAACACTGAGGGTTGTGATCCGTTGCCGGACACGGAAAAAGACAAAAGACAAAAAATAATAATAATAATAAAAAATAATTGCGATCCGTTGCCGGACATGGAAAAAGACAAAAGACAAAAAAAAATAATAATAATAATAAATATAATAATAATAATAAAAAATAAAAATAAAAATAAATAAAAATCATATTAACTTGCAGTTAAATTTCTGTTAGTGAATTGGGAGAAAATGGAGCCTCTGGGTGGGAATGTGATTCAACGTCACCGTTGGTCATGTCTGCCTAGGGGGCAAAAGATCTCCCATTTTCCCACTTGCTGGAGAAGTCATGTCGTCTCCACAATGACGTCCCATGGCCAACCTCATACTCACTCCAACAACCAGGTACAGAGTCACGCCAGTTCCAGGGGCCAGGACCACGGAAGTCATGGAGGAATTCCATCTTCTGCAGACAGCTGAAGGCTGAGGTACATGTATGAACACTTACATTATAGTCAGTGGAGAATAGACGGAAAGGTCTCTATAGCGTGCAGTCCTAAAATTTATTTTTTCCATGTATTCACTCATTTAGTCAACAAATATATATTAAAAGCTTTCTTTTTGCTCTACGAGATATCAGGGATCAAAACTGATGAATATTTCTGCCCGTCTGGAGCTTACACTCTAATGCAAAGAAACAAACAGCAAATTTCATAAATAAGGAAATTATGTTAAGTTAAAAAGCAGCAGTGCTACTGCAAAAAGTAGAGCAGGATAAGGGGGATGTGGAGATCTGGGAGGAAGGTGAAATTAAAAATAAATAATCGTCTGAGGAGACCTCACAGAGGAGGCGACATTTGAGCAGAGACTTGAATGGGACGAGGATGGGTATCACGTGGGTATCTGGAGTAGAGCGTTCCAGGCAGAGCAAGAGCCGGTGGACACCAAAGCGTGTCTGTCTGTGAAGGGACAGCAAGGAGGCCAGTGTGGACAGAGGAGAGTGAGCAGAAAGTGGTGATAGGAGGAGAAGATGTCACAGAGGTAATGGGGTTGGGGGTACCGGTTGAGGGCACATTGCGTAGGACCCACAGTAAGAACTTTGACTGTTACTCTGAGAGAAATAAGAAATCACTGAGGGTTTTGGACAGAGAGCGACAAGATCTGCCTAACTTTTTAAACTCACCCTTCCTCCTGCGGTGTGGAGAACAGGCTGTAGCAGTGCAGGTGAAAGCAGGAGGCTGCCAGAGGCTTCGGCAACAATCCACCTCAGAGCAGACAGAGACTTGGCCCGTGGAGGTGGTGAGAAGAGGTCGGAGTCTGGATATACCATGAAGTAAGGGGAAAATAGCTTTGTTGATAGTTGTTATGTGAAATCTGAGAGAAAGAGGGTAGTTGAGGGCAATTCCAAGGTTTCTAATGTGAGGAATGGGAAGGATAGAGTTGCCATGAAGAAAACTATGAATGGAAGAGGTTTGGGGGCAGGAGTAGATCAGTTGTATGATTAAAATAATTTTGTCTAGGCCAGAGAAAGGAGTCATCCCATTTATCAGCATGCCCCAAAACAAGAGGGCAGAGAATTCAACCCTTGGCAGGGGATGTTTTGAGGTAAATGAAGTGACCAATGAAAGCTTAGTCTAGGTGGCTGCTAAAGTAATTTCCAACATTTTGTTACTGAAATATGATTTTAAAGTACCTTAAGAATGTATGGTGTAGTGCACACATGCACATGAGTGCACGTGTGTGTGTGTGTGTGTGTGTGTGTGTGTGTGTAGCAAGGAGATGGTCTAGAGATACCTTTAAAACCGTAACAGAATAATTGCCTCAGCCTTATTCCAACCCTAAGAGATGAGAGGTTAGATATGAAAGCCGAGTTCCACAAAAGTAAACCTGACACATCAACATTGTCTTCCTGAACCATCCAGGCGAAATCAGCACTTGGTAATGACATTTATGACACACAGAGGTATTGGCAAACCAAGCTAGTCTTCCGGTTTTCTCCTCTCTTCCTTTAGCCTCATGATGGTGAAACGCAACTTTTTCTTCTCTGCTCATCAACACAGATTTTTTTTAGCTAATAAGGAAAAACCCTGTTCATTAAATAACAGCTCCCAAGAAGCCTAACTCTCCCTACAACAACTTTTCTTCGGCAGAGGTCTCTATGCATTATGAGAGTGCTTAATTAAAGGAAGGAGCAGAGGAATAATCTTACCATACTCCTAGGGTTTGAAAATAAGTCATTTAGCACCTAAAATTGTGATGTTCTCTGCTATCACTGTTTTCCTAGCTTCATTAACTTTTTCTTCCAAAGTCAGCATCTACCTTTGCAAGCCTTTGGCTCCTGCTGTCATTAAAGCATTTACCTGCATTAATCCATGACAAATGGGTACATTTGATCCATAACTGATTCCTCTGCCTGCCAACTAGAAACAGATATAATCATGGAGATGAAAACAAGAAGAGTAAAAAATACCTAGGATAATATAAAAATATCACCTACTTACTAAATATGCCCTATAAAAGTTTCATCTAAAGCAAACAGCAGCATTCCAGAGTGTAGCATTGAATGCTTTGACCTTTTATTGCCAGGTGGCAATTCTTAAAACTGGGAATCAGTTCACAGATGAGACTTACACAAATGAGAGGGAGAAGGGAGGGCGGCAGAGACAGTGGGCAAGCAAGAGCATTAAGCATTTGCTTGAGAAGGAACTCGGTGGAGAAAAGGACAAGAACCCCCATAGCCTCAAAGGTTTGCTTTATTTTCACTCACAGGAAGAGCTGGGCCACGTGACACCCATTCATTCAAAAGTCGGCTATATAAAAACAAAACAAGCAAGCTTGGTGTCACGTTGATTTTGTTTTGTTTTGCTTTGCTTTGTTGGATGCGCTAATTGCATTATCCCCTTCTTTAGTTTACCCATTTGCTTTCTGTACGGAATGAATAACTGAAGTTTTTGGAGCCTTATCCAAATACTGAAATAAGCTAAGATTTCTAAGCTTGGATATCTAAGAATAGAAGGGTACTGTAACAAAGGAAATATTACTTCCTAACCACTAAGACGCTTCTGGTCATCGTGCATGCCATTGGTCATACATCTCCCGCTGTCACCCTTCAGGGAACATGGTAGGCCTGGGCTTCCTGTTCCCTTGCTGTCCTAACCACTAAGACGCTTCTGGTCATCGTGCATGCCATTGGTCATACATCTCCCGCTGTCGCCCTTCAGGGAACATGGTAGGCCTGGGCTTCCTGTTCCCTTGCTATTGGGTTGAGCCAGGTGAGCAGGTCTGGCCAATGAGTTATGAGCAGAAGTGCCTGTGTCACTTCCAAGCAGAAGCATTTATTTGGTGTTAGACCTTCAAAACTCTTTTTTTCTGCCACAATAAACAACACTATTTCAAATAGACGCTGCTCTGTATTCTGGATTGAAGATAACTTGGAGCACAGTCCCCAGCCAGCCTTAGTGAACAGTAGCATGAACAAGAAATATGATTTTATTGTCTTCAGCCATTGAGATTTGGGGGTGATTAGTTACCATAGCATTACCTTGCCTACACTGACATACATTTATTTCCATCTTATCATTGTTTATCGCAACTAAAACTTATTACTGAGAAGGGCAGAATTTCTGTATTGTGGTCTTTAAAAGCATGGGATCTGGAACCAGATTTCTCTAATTCAATTCCTGGCTTTGCCACTTACTAGCTGTGCACTTAGGACATGTTATTTAACCTCTCTGAGTCTTATTTCCCTCATTACTAGAAAGAGGAGAACACAAGTAACTGCCTCAGGGGTAACTACAAGGATTAGTAAAATTATATGGAATTTATTTAGCTTAGCGCAGTGCCAGGCACAAAGTACTTCATAAAAATCTTAATTTAACGGATATATTAGACACAATCAAGGGGGAGGAGGGCTAAATTAATTTTTTCTTCCAAAGACAGCTTCCACTGCTTCCTGCTGTTCAAAGCATTTACATGCATTAATCCATGACAAAGGACTGCCTTTCCCCTGATCTTCTGATTTTTCTAATATAACTTCCATTCTGCCTTCTCACTAAAGATCTTTGCCTAGAATTCTTTGCTGTCCAAACTCCAACCCTTACTCTTGGTATAGCCTATTCCTACTTCTTCCGGTCTTATTTGAAGCATTGTTTTTTCATGGAAGCCTTGACCCAGATCTTAAGCCATTTCCCCCACCAACAACCCCTTCAAGGAAGGACAGAGGAATGAAAGATGGTTTTGGATCTCCCCAGAGTCCACTGTAGGAAGATAGGGATGTCTGCCTTGTCAGGAACCCCACTTTATTTACCTAACACTGGATATAAGATTGCAAATACTATGTGAAGCTTCTACCTCCAAATGTTCTATTATGATGACAACTTTCTTGAATTAGCATTTTTATATTGCTTTCTGTTGATGAATAATACCATACCCAGTAGAAAGAATTTTACACCAGATCTTATTCACCCAAACAAGTACATCAATAGAGCTTTCTGCTTACAATAATAATAAACTATCCTTACTTGTTTTTAACAATTTAATTAAATACAATTAACTCTAGATTGTTTTGGCAACCTATTAATGTCACAATTGAATATAAATAGACTCATGAAAAGATTATAATTAATAAATCCTGTACACTATTGTAAAATTACTCTGATGCTCTGCTTGCCAGAAATACTTAACAGCATTTTTGAAGTAGGTTAATAAGGATAGCAAAAAAGAGATAATCAAGTTTTATCAAAGAACTCAGCAAGGTTTCTACAAGGCTTTTGACCTCTTTGGTTGAGAGCTAGTGCCTATTGGGTACAGTTCTTAGGAGACTCTGAAACACTAATTGCAAATTTATCATCATCTTATAATATCTTTAATCCATGGTTTTAACTATATAGGTTATTCTTTTATGCTCCCTAGAGTCTTACAACATAAGAAACTGAACCTTGGCACCTCTATCATCATCTTATAATATCTTTAATCCATGGTTTTAACTATATAGGTTATTCTTTTATGCTAGCTAAAATTCCCTAGAGTCTTACAACATAAGAAACTGAACCTTGGCACCTCTTTTTTTTTCTTCTTATTTCTTTTTTTGCTAAGGCTCAAAATATTAGACACCATGTTATTTAGGCAATTTTTAATATACAAAGGTATTATTTTGTAAACAGAACAGAAAATATGGGGTACACAAAAAAGTATAGCTGAAACACAAAAATAATACCCTGGGATGAACATTTAGGTACGTTGTATTTATCAGTGTATGTCTGGGTTTCTTCCTTTAGTGATTGGGTCCAATAATAAAAAGGTGATGGATTATTGTAAAAACAACACAAATAATGAAAAAAAATCAGAGCTAGTATGGATAAATAGTATAAGACTTTAGCTGACTAGTTGCTCTTTTAATAGAATCATAATAGGGTTATAATCCACTCTGAGAGTTATAAAACACCAAGGCTAACTTTTAGCATGTTTCCTTTTAATGAGTTACTGGTCAGATATTTAAATTAATTAACCAAACTTCCCTATTATTTGGCACATAGACACCAACAAACTTCTTGACTAGAGCATCTTCATCAGTAATTATATATACAACATACTATAAGAAGGAAGAAGACTGTACGTATTGACCTGTTTATACCAGCTTAGAACTCATGGCTAACCATCATGCAGGTCAGAGGAGAGATTAGTCATAAAATCCCTATCTTTTGCCTGTACTGAGTACATGGATTTTATTATCAGAGGACTAAGACGTCATCATAACTGAATAAATAAGTTCAAGTTGTAAAATTTCTAGTTCAAGTTGTAAAATTTCTATGTGCATCTTTTTTTTACAATAAAATTTTATGTATCTATCCCATCTTTGCTCTGACATTCATATGTTTACGTAACAATATAACAAGATATCACGTGGCAAACACCTACTGTATGGCAGGTGTAGAACACACAACATCTCTATTTCTTATTCAAGCCTGCAAGGTAGGGATTTTATAAACAGAAATCCCCATTCTATGGTTGAGGCGAAGAGAGTGACACTGACTTGCCCACACTTAGAGCAAATAGGTGTAATAATGACAGAAGTGGGATGTGAACTCCTGGTTTCTCTATTACACCAAATTGTCCCCATCCCTGCAGATGCCTCAGGCCAAAGCGGGTGAAGTCGGGTAAAAGATCAAGCGAATCAATTCTTTACCCAGCTCCCAAAGATGTAGGTAGATGCAATACTCGTAGGATATTTACCCTGTTCTAGGAAACATTCTAGGAACTTTAGATTTTTTAACTTACTTAATATTTAAATCATTATTTTTAAATGAATTGTATGACCTACCTTGAGGGGAAAATTCAGTTACATAAAAGAACAGCCTAGACCAGGAATAAACATGTTTCATCTCAAAACTAAACAGGAAAGTCCATGTAAGGCACTTAGTACAGTGTGTGGCCCAGAGTAAATACTGCAGAATGATTGTTCTGGGCGTGATGATTGTTGTTTTTGAAGTCATTCCTGTCTCATTAATAACTCAAAGATGGAGCACTGTGCTTGGAAAAATTCAGAGGTTGAATCTGGGTTCAAATACAAAGTGTGCTATAATTAATTAGTAATATCTGCAATGGCATGATTAAAGGAAGAATGGGCTATGTGTTAGAAATTTGCCATCACTGGCCATGGAAATATGTTGGGAACAAGAAATGTATTTATTTTGATGATGACAGGAATTGGAAAGGGAGATTTTGGGTCTGATTATATAAGCAATTTCTGCCTAACATGTTATTGGGCTATGGGTCTAGCAAGTTTTATTTGAAAGACAGCAAATTCTATATTTTAGCCAAAAAGACACTGCTGCAAATGATCAAATCACTTACCAGAAAGGTCAGACCACTTTACAATATTCTAGATAATTTATAAAGTCTTAACGTGATAAATGCCAAAAAATCTTATCAAAAAGTTAAATTGCAGTTGGAGAGAATTCTTTTCCAATGTGAATGATTTATAACTCCATTTTAAGTAAAACAGAAAATCTACACAAAGATCAAGTCTAATAAATGTAGATTTATCCTATGCTGCTGCTTCCCTGCCTCGAGCACAAACGGGTCTCCAAAGTCGAAAAAAAATTATTGGGAAACGATATCCCTGAAAATGAGGTGCTGTTAATGCAAAAAGCAAAGAAACATACTCCCTCCCAGGGCTCTTTGCACTGCAAAATTAAGACCAATGCATTACACAGCCACAGTACTCAAAACTATTGCATGATATAGACCAAGCTAAATGCCCAAGAAACAGATGCCTGGCTAATACAAAACAATACTCCTCACCATAGAAATTTCTTTCCATCTTACCTAGCTCTCCATCTGTGATCACCAGTGTACATTGATAAGGCAGACTTTAGATTGCAAAACAGTAAAAGAAATAAAATCTTGCTTTCCCTTTAATTGGAATGATATAAAACTTTCTCTAGAGCAGGACCTCCAGCCATCTAGGTCCACTGCCCCACCTTATCACCCTTTCCTGCCCCTAAGCCTTAAGTTGAATAGACCATCCTCAATGATCTTTTCTCCCTAGCTGACTCCTACTCAAACTTCAAAGCCTGACACAAAATCATCCCCTTCATGAGGGCTTCCCAAATCTTCTCTGCTCAGATCACAAGCAGCTTTGCATGTTAGACATGGAGTTAGAGAATAATGAAGAGAGGTATCAGAAATTTCTGGAGGTAATGCCAAGACAGTTTTGCAACTCACGAAAGTTCACAAAATTGTCTAAAGCTAAACTATCTTAAACAGTAGCTACTGGACATGTGTGGCTTTTTAAATTTAAATTTGATTTAATTAAAATGTGGTTCAGTTTCTTTTTTTAATTGAAAGAGTTTCATGGCATGCATTGTTTGGACAGAAGAGAGATTCTGGAGATGGTTAGTGAATTAACCCACATCGAGGATGGTCAAAGACTCAATTTGCATGCCAGTATCAGTCAACTGATAGACAGTTCCCACAGAAGAATTGAGAAAGATTCTGAAATCACGTCTGGGCTCTGTGGGAACAATCACTGTGACCGATTACCAAGCCTGTGATAGATAGAAGGCTGGAGATTGGTAACATGTGCGCCATAAATTTGTTCTTACTTCTAAACAATCCTGGGAGCAGCTGTCAAAAATGTTGCCCTACAAATGTTCACCCAGTGACCTAAATTCATGAGTACCTGTCCAGTATGTGGCATCTTGTATTTTCATCAAAGAGATGTAAGAAGCTGCAAAATCAATGAATTTAATTAGACCTGGTCTGGGAAGCTTCCAAATAGCATGTTTTTATGTCTTATATCTTATTATTTTATTTCAGAATAGGGGCTTTATTTATTATTATTATTATTATTATTACTTTTTGCTATGTCACATTTTTTTAAAATTCAGAGTTACTATGAAGGGCTGGTCTCTAGTTACAATTTTTTCATAAAACATTGGTGTTCAAACTTTCCTAACCACAGCACACTGAGGAGGTGAAATATCCAATTCCTATCTATTTCCCCTTCACAGAGGAAAAATACTTAAGAAATAAATACTTGAAAAGAAACATTACCAATCACTAATTATTTTATAAAATAAGAAGAATCAATTAACGTGCTTTTATATTAGAAAAAAGATACCCTATGGACATAAAAATAAAAGAAAAATTGTTATATACCATAGGAATATGTTGCAGAGGTTCACAGGCAGGGTATAATCAAGGACATTGTATGTCACCATGGAAGCAAATTTTAGGGTAATTACATATACATGTTTTAGCAATAAGAATATCGATGAATAGTTTCTGAACCACAATGGAGGAATGTCTTAAGAACTAGTCTTTAGCAAATTTAAAATCCAAATATGCAAATAGGCATCATAATAAACTATAGGGTTAACCAAACATCCCACAGCAAACTTAATTGATAATGATGAAACTAAACCAACGCTAATCTATAATTAAAAAGCAAGGACCACAGCGACTGAAAAATCACTAACAATTCAAGACAGCACTCATGATACACTGATAATGAATTATCCTTCCCAAAACTGTGCGAGTTCTAATTATCTGCATGCAGAAACTTTGCAATGTTTCCAAGAGCCAGCAGCCAGTTTTCTTAGTAGAATACTGAATTAAGGAAGCTCAGTAAACACTAGTTACAGGTCATTTTCAGTAGAATAATTTAGTTGGGTTACTAATAAGTAGTCTTTATTCATATACAAAATGAGCACACCTAAAACCTTAAATCATTTGCTCAAGCAAACAAACAAAAAATCTTGGGTTTCAAAATAAATTTATAACCCACTTGTGGGCCACAGACTACATATTGAGAACTTTAATAAAGTATTAAATGAAGAGTTTTATATGTGTAGTACCATGCTGCCTGGTGCTTCCCTCTGTTTTATTACATTTACTGGCTACTATTTGTCCCAAACCTTAATGTAAAAGAAATTAACTGACTTTTAGCTGAGATTCAAAGGATACCTCTGATGAGACCATTGGTTTCATTAAAAGTGCTCTGTTTACCAGAGCCCCAGCGGTACCACTTACCGGCACACAGAAGGTTCAGAGACAGCGTTTTAGCCTGTCGGGTATAACTCAGGATAGGACTAAACCATGGGCATCATTTTAAAGCAGGCCAAGCAGATGTGCACAGAACATGACCTGTTGGTCCCACTGCCCTTACGTCTGTCCACTCTGCTTGCATCAAGGTATTTCATAAATCCATTAGGAATTATAAAATGTTGGAGCTGGAGATAATCTTGTCTGAGGTTACATACCAACACCCTGCAGGTAGGATGTAGCCATTCGTAGTTTTGTTTAGCTCACCTGACATTTAAAAGGTAAGCAAATTGCACTTTAAATTCTAGGTTTCTGGCTTGCCTTGAAATATAATCTGCTCACGTTGGGCCCATCTCAGGTGAAGCTAATATGCCCTCTAGATGTGTATATGCTCTTGAGTTGTCACAGCTGCCCACATTTCCTAACGTCTGGCCCCCGGGCTGGTTCAATCACTTTTGTCACCTGCCTGGTCCATAAAGGTATTTGCCTTGCCCACCTATGAAATCATCCAGAAAGTTTTAAAACAATTTCAGCAGAAAATTTTTTTTAACATACACAAAGGTAATTTTGTACTGAATCTTGCTATACCAAATGGATAAAATTAATAAATCAGTTCCTTGGGCAGCTTAAAGCTTCATTATTTGGCAGAATAAACTTCACTGTTTGTTTATGGAGCACATGGATCGCCCCCTTGGAGCTACTAGGCACAACACGAAAATCATTGATTCCTTTCAACCTTCTCATCTGGAGCCTTGCAATTTGATGACTTAAGGGAGATCCTGAAAGCTCCTGCTTCTGACTTCTACTCTGGTGCTCTTTCCTCATTACCATATAACATAAAAAAGGTTTTTTTTTTTGTTTTTTTTTTGGTCTTTTTTGTCTTTTTTCCGTGTCCGGCAACGGATCGCAACCCTCAGTGTTGCCCCCGTACCGGACCGGGGACCGGCAACGGGATCGCAAGCCTCGGTGTTGCTCCCGCGCCTCGCTCAGCCAGTGAGTGGGAGCCGGTCTGTATGTGGGATCCGAACCCTCGGACGGGAGCGCCGCCGCGCTTCCCAAGCGGTGCACTATCCAGTGCGCCACCGGGCCGGCCCTAAAAGACATTTCTTTTTTTTTTTTTTTTTTTTTTTTTTTTTTTTTTTTTTT
>NW_007733993.1:60389-66513 GCF_000696425.1 Galeopterus variegatus | reverse complement strand
ATTTGTATTATCTTTTAATTCTATTTTTTTTTTTTGTCTTTTTTGTCTTTTTCTGTGTCCAGCAACGGATCGCAACCCTCAGTGTTGCCCCCGTACCGGACCGGGGACCGGCAACGGGATCGCAAGCCTCGGTGTTGCTCCCGCGCCTCGCTCAGCCAGTGAGTGGGAGCCGGTCTGTATGTGGGATCCGAACCCTCGGACGGGAGCGCCGCCGCGCTTCCCAAGCGGTGCACTATCCAGTGCGCCACCGGGCCGGCCCTAAAAAAGGTTTAATGTGGTCCTTTCCCACCAGTGTTTGAGTTTTAAAGGATATAAAATTCTTGCTTGGCTAAAGCTTAGTTGACAGCAAATATTTATTGAATACCTATCCAATATTTATACAATGGGATATATGACCTACTGGCCTGCTGATCCTAATCCAGGATATGTTGTTAACTTCAGGGCATTGAAGTGCTTTCTCCCCCACTGCGTGGTAGCTCATCTAAATCCGGGAGCTGATGCTCAGCGTTCACATCAAAGCATACGACACCATTGGTCCTTTCTTCATTCACAAGAGAAGGAAATAAGAAAAATCCTTTGGATGTACACAGACTCAGATTGGATTTATTCTTGGGTGACATGGAAGCATGCCTAGAAGAGAAGGTCTACTAAGAGTGTAGTAGGGGTAAACACAGGTAATTGCAGCAGTAGAACAATGGCCAACCTGAGGGTGCAGGAGGTCTTCCTCCCTTCCAGACTCAGGGTGAGGCTTGGTTTGACGCCTTCCCTACACAAAGGAAGGAACATGCTTAATGAGTAGGTTGCTCAGCATTTCTATCCATCTTCTGAGAGAAAATCTCTGTGATAATATTTATTTTTTCTTTTTCTGGGCCTTGATTATACAAAATTGGGGAAGGAAAAAGAAATAGTGGGTCGAGAGAGTTCTCTAAGTACACTGAGGATATCATCTTTGGTGAATTCAATTAGTTTATACAAATTGTTGACAAAATAATTCATTGTCTCTTTACCCTAAAGAAAAGAAAAATTGCTTGTCTGATGTTATTTTCTCTGCCACAAACATGAAGTAAATTTTTCTCTTGATGTCAAAAGATTTGAAAAATAAAAAAACCTTTCCCTACTTGCTAAGTGAAGCTTCTTTTTCAGTTCCTCAAGACTACTCCTATAATATTTTCTAAACCTATAGGGAAACAAACAAACAAACAAACCCATACTATGACTGAAAACTAAGGGATTTAATTTTTGACTACACTTGTAAGTATATTCTTTGGATTATTTTGATTCACGGAATAGCTGTCAAATATTGAAGAGTCAAATATCTACACAGAGATACACACATACATACTCTACATCTTATACTGACAATTTAATGTTTACATCACTTTCCCTTTGAGATATCTCCAAACTATAAACACACACACATACACAGATACATATACATCCATACATGCATACATAAACACTCATACACAAGTAGTAACAACTAAGGGATAGTCTAAAATCCCACCAGAACCTTCATTCCTTTTTTCCTTAAGAACTTAAAGGAATTTTCTGAGCACCTGCTATGCATTAAATACCTTAGAAGTGAGAGATAAAAAAATGAATAGCACAGGATCATTTCTCAATGAATGTAATATAAATAGGCATCATATAGATATTGCCCAAATTTTAAAAAATGTTTGTTTTTGTTTTTAATTAAACAAAATCAGGTTTCTTATCTGCAAATCTTTCCCAAACTTGCATACACTTACATGCACTGCTGATCTGCAGGAGAACAAATCATACAGTGAGTGCTTCTCCAAAAGCTAATCACCAACACTTTTTTCCAAGGAGCATCTTGAGGGGACAGTGTTTCATGAAGAACTATACTTTGAGAAATGATGCCCTAAACATCTTATTGGATTAAGGCCCTTAGAAGGAAAAGGGCCTCATGTTATTTCCCTACCTATGCTCCCTTCTTTTTTCTTAAACTGGAAATATTGTTTGATATATTTCTAATTTAACCATTAAAACTCTCTACAGCTAATATTTTAATCTTTTTGTTAGAAAGCAATATATATGCTCATACCAAAAATGAGTCAAAAAAATACAGAATTATAGGAAGTAAAAAGTATAAGTCATTCCAGTCCTCTCACCAGATTTAACTACCACTATATGAAGGATGTTTATATACTTTTTGACATTTTTTTATGCATGTGCAAATATGATTTTTTTCCTTCAAAATTATTTTGAAGCAGAGTATTCTGTTCCTTGCTTTCTTCACTCAGCAATGTATTATGGGCATTTTCCCACATGAGCACATATGTACATATCTCATCCCTTGCAATGGCTACATCAAATACCATTGTGTGCATGTACCATGACTTTTTTTAAAGATCCCCTTTTGAAAGAGATGAAACTCTTCTCTTATTTTTTGCCATTAAAACCATTGTTGCAATGACTATATCTTAACATACTTCTTTTCACATTTGTGCAGTAATTTTCTTCATATAAGTGCCTAGAAATGGAATTGTTGTATCAGGATTTGCACATTTTGGGATATATTGCCAAATTTTTATAAAAAATCATGTACCAACTTATACAGTCAAGCTTTGAAATTTTTACAGAGTGTAAAATTGAAAGAGTTTTAAACAGTGTGCGAATTTTCATCTTAAATGAACTTTAAGAAATGAACAATTGAAGGCTAATGTTTGTTTCCGCTGTTTCTAAATATGTTTGTTTGCAGTGTGGTATAACATTTATTTTCCTTAACTATGAATTGAAGCCATAAGCTTGAGCTCACATAAAAAATATTTTATATAACATTGTAATAATTCTCTTATAAGTTCATGGGATCAACAGGAAATATTTATTTGCAACTCTGCTTAGTTTTGATATTACAGGGTCTTATCAAATGTCTTTAACTGCACTCTGACTCTGGAGTGAGGTCAATACCATCAATCAGATGATCAATGGATTATCACTAGCACCAGCTTACACCAAATAACAACCTGTCTGCTCTAATCCTCAGGCCAATTCACTATACTTAGCAACCTAGCACTGGTACACATTCTTAAAAGCCCAATATGCAACCACGGCTGTTCTCACTATTTCTTTTATATTACAAGTATAAAGCAACCCTTTATTGTAATGTACCTTGGTATTCCAGTGCATCATCTTTAAACAGCTTTCAACAAAGTAATATTGAATGGTAAGGTAAAAATAAGTTCAAGGCATATAAGAATGCACTTTAATATTTTAACAAAAATAACACACTTTAGAATGGATGTTCAATGTATAATAATTAAGTCATAAATGAATACCTCTAACATACATAGTTTGCTTAATATCACTTTAAATCAGGTCAAGTATATATTACATAGACAAGCCTATTCAGAGTAATCTTTTTATACATCATTTCCATACACCCCTGTTAATAAAATAGCAGTGACTCAAGAATAAATGATTCATTAGGCACTTACAACTTCTTGTCTCCTGTAATTTGTCTATATAATTTTAAATTACTAAAGAGTCCCAAGGATCTTTTCCTGCTAAAGGATTTTGAGATGATCCATATTTTGTTATTTCAAGGACACCCCTCTTACACACACCTACACCCACACAGTCAAAATTAAGTAACCATTAAAATTGCTGTCATAATTCATATACCCATTAAGGGAAAAAGACTGATCCTAAATTAGAAAGTTAACAAAAACCATTCATCCTTTTTTACCTGTTATACAAAAAACACACTTGATCATGAAGAATTGAAGTTGTCTATTTGAATTACCTGAAACAACAGAACACCACTTTTGAATTTTCATTGTTTAGTCTGTCTTTTTAAAATTGTGTCCTCTCTATAGCTTTCCTATGAAAAATAAAAAAGAGACACAAGTACTCTTCAAGTTGTTATGGTAATTTCCTACATCGTTCCCAAAATAAAAACTTGATCTAGCCAAATATTAAATTATGGAAATTATGACTCTGTTAATCTATAGCACATTTTACTCCTTCGTGTAATTTTAAAATTCACTTTCATTTGATTGACTGTTTTAATCTTCCTTAACTAGTGAGTAACTGAAAATAAATGGTGCATTCCTAATACCATAAATATGAAAAATAGGAAGTACTTAGGGACTGCAGGCGAATACATTAAAATCAGTCAGTTTTCTAGTTAACATATTCTCATTCTGTTTGTGTACAAACCCACTGCATTGAGAAGACAGATCACAAATTCATGGCCTCACAAAAACATTGTCCCAATTTTATGTTATGACAGCAGAAATTGGCCCAAATCTCTAACCATTTCCCCTAAAGGACCCTGGCTGGCTGGTGCTATCCTGGTGCAGCACTGTCTGAACGAGGGGAACATCGCGTCAAATTCCACTCATCTGTCAGTGTAGTGGATTATTTCTTGAGAGACTGAAATTGGCTGCTTGTGATCGGAACACCATCAATCTTACTGTTCAGGGGACAGCGGAGCCGCCTGTGAGAGGCTGGGGGCCGTGGGAGGGGGGGCAGCCGTTCCTAAGCAGGTGAGGGGGCAGCTGTGAAGCCTTCACTGTCCCTCCATTCAAGGCTCTGAGTGAAAGATTTGTCATTTTCCACATTTCCCAGATACTTGGTATGCACGCAGGGTCTGCCGGCTCTTGCTTTATGAAAGAGGCGATTTTTCAAGCTTAGGCAAATGTGGCAAAGCTCAGGGTCTGCTGGTGTCTCATTTTTTTCTCATCATGTCACTTGTTTTAACCGATTGGAGAAAATGATATTATGTTTTTTCCTTTTTGCTCATTTATCCAGCTATTTATTTATTTATTTGCTCATTTAGGGGTGGGTTGTCACAGATAACTGGCCCTGATTTCTCTCTTGTTTTCATATACATTTCATTAGTGTCCCTGAAGATTTAAGACTCACAAAGGAAAACATCACAACTCTCATCCAAAAAAGCATATTTTTGCTCTTAAAATCAAAACAGAAGATTGTATTAAACAGTCTGACTGAAATAATCTAGGATATTGCTATGACCAAGATCTATCACTTTAATCTTTGCAGCTATGGCTGAAAACTCAAGAAAGTAGAATAAACATATTACATAGAACCATTGGACTTTCAGTTTAATATCATTTTACTCTTTCTGCACCTAGAAAGCAGTATCTATATTTTCTTCATTTCAACAATGAAGGCGAAATGGGTCTCAAATGTACAAGCACTTGGGGTTGAAATTGGTTTCACTGCTACAGTTTCTTGGGGTATTTGAGGTATGGCTCAACTATGCATTGTTGATAATAAGCAAATACTAAGGGAAACAACGGAGAAAACAAATACTGAGTTTAATTTCACTCAGAACCTAATGATTGTTTCTCAGTTAAAAAATATTTTTTAATAATAAGCCCCATAAAGACATGAGTTTACTCATTTAAAGTAAAATAGTCACAGGCCCCTCCACCAAAAAAAAAAAAAAAAAAAAAAAAAACCTCATATATTAGTTAATTAATAGAGACAATCTATGTGAAAGCTCATTGCAAACCATACTTTACCTAGTTCACGATTATATTCGCTGTTCGTAAAATAAGACACATAGCATTTGATGGTATATTCTAGACATGTACCACATGGTTAAAAAAAAAAAATAGCAAGAGAAAAAATAAAACAAACAGGTTTTTGTCCTAGCTATGTGAATTATTAGCTGTATGAATAGCAAAACTTCATTCATTCAACACCCCTGACTTGCAGGTTTCAGTTTATTAAGCAGGAACATCAGTGATTCCTGATATATATGAAGAACTTTACAGTTTACAGAGCACTTTCTCAGAAGTTATTCTATTTACACACCCACCCTATCCCCAGCCGGGGAATTGGGCTCAGAGAAGAAAAGTCACTTGCCCAAAGTCATGTCACTAACGTTAAGTAACAGAAAGGGTGGCTAGTTCTGAGCTCTGCCATCCCCCCTCAGCACCTGCCACTCACCAGTGCTGCCACCGCCACCTCTCAGAATGGGTTCACTGTTCGCATGAGCCCACATATTGACATTAACTTGAAAGTTGTCAAAAATTATGTGAAGAGGCTCACACCTGCTCAAAGAGGCTACGTGGCATGGTCACTGTGCACTGAGAGGCATTTGCCCCTCCTGTGCGCACGCTCTGGTGAT
>NW_007733993.1:43145-60146 GCF_000696425.1 Galeopterus variegatus | reverse complement strand
TAGCAAGAGAAAAAATAAAACAAACAGGTTTTTGTCCTAGCTATGTGAATTATTAGCCGTATGAATAGCAAAACTTCATTCATTCAACACCCCTGACTTGCAGGTTTCAGTTTATTAAGCAGGAACATCAGTGATTCCTGATATATATGAAGAACTTTACAGTTTACAGAGCACTTTCTCAGAAGTTATTCTATTTACACACCCACCCTATCCCCAGCCGGGGAATTGGGCTCAGAGAAGAAAAGTCACTTGCCCAAAGTCATGTCACTAACGTTAAGTAACAGAAAGGGTGGCTAGTTCTGAGCTCTGCCATCCCCCCTCAGCACCTGCCACTCACCAGTGCTGCCACCGCCACCTCTCAGAATGGGTTCACTGTTCGCATGAGCCCACATATTGACATTAACTTGAAAGTTGTCACAAATTATGTGAAGAGGCTCACACCTGCTCAAAGAGGCTACGTGGCATGGTCACTGTGCACTGAGAGGCATTTGCCCCTCCTGTGCGCACGCTCTGGTGATGAAATCAGACCCACCTGACTTCCAATGGCAGCTACTCTCTGTGTAGCCTCAGACAGGTCACCCAACCCCCCAGAACTTCCACTTCCCGGGCAAAAGGTGGGAAATTACACTCACTTGCATAAAGATTAAACCAAACAATGTGAATTAACTCTGAGAGCTGTGCCTAAAACACAATTGTTTTTATTACGAATTCTTATTGTTGACTGTTAGGATAAACTCAGATTTCCCGCATTCTTTCCATGACTATGGAACAAGTCAAAGACATTTTCACTAGAACAGATTGGTGACTAAGTGACTGGACGTAACGTAGAATCCCCCAATCCCCTTTTGTTTTCCCTCCACTTGGCACTGAGACTTCTGGGTCTGGCGGCTCCTGCTCCAGGCTCTGGCTACGGGATGCAGAAATGCGAGCGCGCAGCAGAGGCAGAGCGGTTTCCATGCCCACCTGCAGGGGCACCAGCGCCCCCGCGCCCGCCCTCCCCGACGCAGGGCGTGGGGAAGGAGGGTGGGGGTCTGGGGTCAGGAAGCAGCTGCTGGCCGCCCCCCACCCTCCTCCAGGGCCGGCCTGGGCTGCAGCACACCGCAGGCTTGAGCGCTCGCCGGCATCCTGGTGCGGGAGCACGGGGGACCCCGGGCTGCACCCGCGCTCTGCCCAGCCTGTCCCCCGCCTGGAAGCAGAACTCCGGGAGGCAGCCAGCGGCGGCCCGGAGCTGTTGCTGGAGGACTGTGCTGAAGAGCCCGGGATCGGTGTTCAAGGCGGCTGCGGAGTCAGGGAAAGGCAAGGGCGGAGACGCTGGACCGCGCAGCAGGAGGAAGCCGGGCGGGTGGGAGGAGGCCAGGAAGGGATCTGAGGATAAAGGGCTGGGAGCACTCAGCACTGTGGATCAGGAACTCGGGCGCGCAACTGGTCCCCAGAGGCCAAACTTGTCGGTTGGATGGAGGTGGGGGTGGCGAAGTTGGGGGGGGGGGGGGAGAAAAAAATGAAAAGGCTGAAGCTAACCATTAAATGGAAGAAGATCTTTCCGAGAACCAGGGAAGGTAAGGACAATCGAGCTGGGAGAAACTGTAACGTGAAAGCTGGAGAAGCAGAGGAAAAGAAAAATCCAGATTGAAGAGCGAGGCCATGCAAGAGAAAGAAATATGCTTTGAAAGGAAAGACGAAGAAATCAAAATGCATCCAGAACTAAAAATTCAGTATAGAAAAAACAACAAAAATCAGGCGAGAGGGAACTTGTCACTGAAACTGCCAAGAGAGAGAGAGAGAGAAAAAAAAAAAAAAAAAAAAACCCATGAGCATACGGAAAGAACAAAAAGTGAAGGAAGGGAGAAAGGAAAAGAGGCAAATTAAACCAGACAAGAAATAGTAAGTTACTTTTTAATTTCTTTTCATTGACAGCTTACTTCCAAAGTTAGTTTTGGGACTCGCACCTCCACATATGGACCGAGATTATAGTATCTATACTAGGTAAAAATGCTTTCAGGAATAGACACGCAAAGATGGTATTTTGCCTCCCTAAAAAATCCTCAGGTCTTGAGAGTTAATCCACCTTTTGCAGAATATTTTGCTTTTGTCCAAAGCATCCAAAAACAAATGACTTCTGCTTTTTAAGGTGTGTGGAAGGGATTGGGGGGACACTTGGTGAAACCCACCTATTCTGAGAAATTAGTAGAAATATCTCCAACACATTTTGGTACACTGCCCTTCCCCCAAAGCGTCCAGCCAACAATATGTCTTGGAATTCAAAGGCAAGCTGCCCACACTGTAGCACTTTCTGTCACTTGCATTCAACCATCTGTTAAGGAGACAGCGGTGAGACTGGAGGAGGCTGCAGGGGAGCCAGCCCCCGACTTACCTGGTCTGTGCAGGTGGTGCTGCTGGAAAGTGTGCTGAAGGGATCCATGGCAGAGGAGCATTGCACAAGCACTTATCCACAAATACAGGACCCAGGACATCGCAGAGACCATTGCCATTCTCTAAAGAGAACATTAGACAGGAAAGGTTATCCCTGACCTCAAGCCCCCAGCTCAGTCAGCCCCACTGATGAGGGAAGGGAGGTCTCAGACATCATTTTCCTTTGCTACTTTGCTGGCTAGAATTAGTGATCCAGCAGAGGTCATGCCATGAAGTGGGACTGAGGGAAAGCCCCAGAAGATTGTGCACTCATTTTTTAAAAAAAATCTGCAAAACAAAACTGCAGGGATTGCCGAAATGCAAAAATAAAGTTTTTGGCTATCAGGCAAATTTGAAACATTATATGCTGACTAAAAATCCTATTTTACACAATGATCTTTAAACTATAGTTGTCCCAGGCATTGAAAAGCTGCAGACTCCTGTTCATTCTAACTTCATTGCAAGTCTGACATAAGCCTGGAAGGAAAGAGTGGGTTTTTTTTTTTTTTTCTTAATTCTACCGTCATGAATTTTTAATCACAATGCTGTCTTCTAAACTAAGCAATCATTTCTCAGAGGCATGTTGTAATCTCCTGATAGAACCGATCTTTTTGGCTGGACTTAAAATAAGAAGGAATTGTCTTCAGCCAGAATGAGTTTCAGATGCAGGATCTTTGCTTCTATCCTACAGCAAGCCACAATTTACAATATAGCTTTGCCTCCTAACATTCTATTGTGGCATTTGTTGTATAGCGTTGATGAATATGCATACCCAGGTGGTGTATGTATTTATAGATGAACATATACCTTTTCTCAGGCGCTGAAACTTTGACAGTCTTGTCTGCACCTATGAGGATCTTAGGAGCTACAAAGGCTCAACTGCGCTACATATTGTCCAATTTCTCAAACAACACCTTATGCTGCATTTCATATTGCCAAATTAATCAAACTTGAAGCATCGTTCTTACTCAGCCAGTGGTAGGGAAGCATTTTCTATACAAGAATCCAGTTAACTATGTGCTTTTCTCTTAGATAGAGAGGGCTTTGGAACCAAGATTGTTTCTTTCTTTTCCTTTCCACTGGCAAATCATATTCTTCAAGAATTTCAAGTATACATTGAAAACCTGCTAGTGACCTTTCAGCATGGCTTCTTTATTCACAGAAACGGGTCCTCTTTCCAAAATTGTAATGTTCAGAAAGCAAAAATATATATGTATATGTACACATAATACAGGATAATTTGCGGGTTTTAGGAAAGAGATGTAGTCTTTGAGAGGGGTTTTAGGACAATAACATACTAAAGGTGACAACTATAATTAAGTGCAAAGTAGGAAAACGCCATTGTCAACAGCATGGTACCACTCATGCTCCAGTCTGTGATTCAGATGAACCCCTCACTTTCTAATTAGTTCCACTGCCCCTTGTTTACTTTTGTATACAACATACTTTGCCTAATTGTTTTCAGAACTATCCGGATAACATAGATGCATTCTCCTCAGTAGAGAGAAATAGCAACACCCCTTCTGTGAATCCTAAAATGAATGCATTTGGAGTCTTTTTCAGAATATGCTGCAAGTTAGGGAAAGACAAAACAGGTGACCATGGTATGCATTTACTGCTTGTGGATTGAAGTTAAAATGCACTAGGAATTAACCTAAACTTGAAAAAATCCTACGACAATCAAAACTTAACAGTTTTCCAATGACTGCTTTCTCTTGCTTTCTTTACCCACATAGATCTTAGCACTCAAATAATTACTGTGACTTGACATTTGCAATATTTTCCCTTCTTTTTCTTTTTTCATTTAACTTTCTTTAATTCTCACCATACTTCCAAGGCTCCTGCATATCGCTCTCACTGCTCACTCTCTTACCAAGAGGTTGTCTCAATGTTAATAAGTGTTTTCTCCAAATAATGCATCCAGCCTTGCATAGTTCTCTAGATATGACTGAATATGTTTCAGATCTGCTTTCTGAATCTTAAATCCTTAAAGAGGCTTCTTACCTGAAAAATCCAGCCAAGAGCAGAGCACTCTATTAGCGTTCATTGGAATGATCTAACACTTTTAAAAATCCATCTGTGCCACAGTTTAAGATTTTTTTAAAAAGAGCTTCCCAACAGTCTTCTTTATCAGGATTAAAAAAAAAATACGTTTTTCTCTTCCAATCCTATTTCCACAGTTAAGACATCGGGTTCACTCAGATTGTATTGTCAGAAAAGAAGGCAAGGTTTGAGGGGTGGAAACCTTGTCATTTTCACCTTTAAATCATCTCCTGGCGTCACCTCTGCCTGATGAGACCTTTGAAGTGATGGTGAGATAATGTGCAGTTTCCTGATGAGAATCAGTTTATAGTTACCGATGGACCATCCCCAGTCCAGTGCTTCAGGGCAGAGTAAGGCAGTGTAACGTAGGAGCAAGGCTGCTATACGGTGCTGTAAGTAGCAGTAGACTGTTTCAATACATCCCTCCTCTCTAAAGTATCACATGTCTTAAAGTGACATTACCTCCTGTTACAGCTACAGCGAATGGTAATTCCTGCCCTCTAACTCTTCAGCAACTCAGGCAGCACTTTAACGCTATACTGCCTGATGTATTATGTTAGAGATTTTACTGATACCGTTCATTTGCCAAAAGGGTAAAGAGGGAAGGTGAAACAAAAGAAAAAAAAATTCTGCAAAATACTGATAGTGTTAATGGGTGTTAGACTTCCAACAGTAAATGAGAAAGTGAAGTATAAGCCATTTCTTACCTCTTAATAGTCTTTTACCAGTAAGTTAACCAAAAATATTGTCAGTTTTATACCAGTTTAAGTCTGTCAGTTGTTTTGGCAGCTAAATCTGGAAATAGAATGTATCTGGAATAGAATATAGATGTGTATATGCATAAGCCCAATACAAACCTTCTGAGTTTTTGATCATGTTTAATAAATAGAAATATGTCATTGTCAGCATCAAAAACTGGGTTTTGCCAATGAAATATGCCTAAGGCTTTTAAAATTTTTTTTTTATTTTGCTTTCCCTCAAGTATCATGCTGGGGTGTGGAGGGAAAACACTCAGAAATTCAACGTTTTGTCTCTAGTACTATGGTTTGAACGCTTAATTCTTCAGAAATATAGTGTGATTATATCTTCAATGATGCATGTGAAATGACCTGGTTTCATTTGTAGATTGCACTAGTAATAACTCTCTTAAACACTCATTCAGTTATTTCACAAATCATTTTTAAAGCTCCTACTATGTGTTAGGTGCTCAGGGACAAAGCAGAAAACATGATCTATGAAATCACCATTATCCTAAGTCATACTGTCTAGTCTTTTATATTGTTTTCAAAATCGAGGTAGTTCTCATAATTTTCCTTCCTCGAAAACCTTTCAAAATTCCTTAGAATGCTATCTTGCCTTTCATACGCATTGTAAAGAAGGTTAGAAGTACAGTGCATCTTTGGAAGTGGTTCTGTTTTCTCACATTACACAGGGTAAAAAAGTGAGGGATCCTTCAGACTCACCAATCTTCCCCACTGGTCTTTTACATTGCACAAAACACACATAATAGCTCTTTATAACATAAGGACCGTTGGTTAAGACTTACTGCTAAACTAATTTCAAAATAATGGTAAATATTAATCTTACATTTAAAAATAAGTGAAGAACACCAAAGTTCTGGTTGGCATTGCATGTTTCTGTGGTTCATTATTGTTGTGTTAGTGAGTGTATAAGACAAAAATACTAATAACAGCAGTAGTAGCAGCTAATGTTTATCCAAACTTCATCACGTGCTAGTTCTATTCTGTAGTATGTTCTGTAAATTGTAATTGAATCCTTTTAGTAACCCCATAAGATAGGTATTATTGTTATTATTATTATCTCTATTTCACAGATGGAGAATGTTAGGTGAGATAGGAAGGTTAAAGAATTTGCACAAGGTAATATAGCTACTAAGCAATATAGCAGGTTTCAAACCCAAATGATCTGGCTCACTAGCCTGTCTTTTAAATACTCAGATAAAATACTTAATGGAAAAAATAATCTTAAAATATCAACCAGTACATTTTCTTATTTCTTTAACATTAAGACAGACTCAAAAATTATTATTCATTCATTCTAAAGGCATATATGATCCCAGGAATTTGAAATATAGAAGTGTATTAGATAGTCTTTGCTTCGTGATTGGTTTTGGTTGTGCTTTTGCTATGCTAATGAATTAAAATTAAATGTAAGTCCACATTTGCTAATAAAGGCTACCATTTTGAAAAACTGTAGCCATTATGTTTTTCATTTCTAGGGATTAAATTAAGGACCAACATAGTTACTTATCTAAAACTCAGTGCAATTTAATAAGCTTGAGGCACCAACTGATGGATTATGTTGAAGGCACTCAGATAGGAACTGCTAAAAAAAAAGACTGGAAGAAAGACTTGACTTAAGTACCATTCTATACATATATGTTATGAAACAAAAATATCAACATACTTCCATTTTTTTTTTCCTTCCAAATACCTTGCAATCCATTGCATTGCAACCAATGATCATTTGTTCTTATGAATATCAACAGATACTGATGTTTAAGGCCATCTAGCCATTCCCCCAACTGAAAGCAAAACTATTCTCACACCTTCCAGAGAAGTTGAGCCTTTCTGACCATGGTAGGATTCCACTTCCTGATCCCTTTATGGTTGAGTGGGCCATAAAGTTCTGACCAAATGAGGTGTCAGTAAAACTGATGGGATCACTTCAAAGCCATAAGTTAGAACATTCAATTGTTGAAGTAACATGCTCCAAATCTCTCTCTGCCTTTGGAACATGGACTAGATGCACTATCACCCTAGACCACTGAGTGACTACAGTGAGCACAGGCCCTCTCTGTCCCCTGCCAACCCATGATAAATGTACACAGAAAGAAATAGTTTGTTGTTTAAGCAATTGAGACTTGGGAGTTATTTGTTATTGCAGCATAAGCTAGTCTATCCTGACTGATGAAGATGTTAGCCTGTATTATCTATTTATTAATTGAATTTTTATGTTCCATGCACTGCCCTAAGCCATGAAGAGACAGCACTATCACATCAAAGAATGTTCTGCCTTCCACTGGAGATTTTTGATCAGGGCATTGATAAATCCAAAGCATTAATTATTTCAGCTGGAACCCGTTAGGGTTCTTGTAAGCCAGGAGTTATAAGCCAATCACTCGTGTGGCCCATGGTCATTTTATATGATAAATCCAAAGCATTAATTATTTCAGCTGGAACCCATTAGGGTTCTTGTAAGCCAGGAGTTATAAGCCAATCACTCGTGTGGCCCATGGTCATTTTATGTTTAACCATTCTGTCATGTCAGCAGTGTCTATAAGGCAAAAGCCTATACAGCAGCATTGTTTTAGTCCATCCAGTTTCATGAATTCAAGATACTCCAAACATTTGAGTGTTCAAATCATGCTCGAGGCCAAAGTCCTAAAGATATGCATTACAAATACAGTATACGTGTACAAGTGTATGCACATTTGTGTATGTAAAAAAGAGAGAAAATTCTATTCACCAGAACTCCTCCTGTGGAAAAACCCACATTTATTCAGCCCCAGAGAAGGTAATGGGAGTTGAAAGTTGAGATATTCAGAATGCTTAAATAACTAAGACTACTCAGCAAACTGCCCTGCATAACAAAAGGCAGAGGCTCAAGGGAGTGGAAGACAGAGAATGTAACAGGGGGGACACCTGGAGTGAGGTGGGGAGTGTGGGGGGCAGAGGCAGAGACAGGAACATACTAGAGGCTGAGGGAGAGGATTGAGAACAAAAATGTTCCATGGGGATTTCTTGGTGGAAAATTACACCTGTAGTTGTGAAGTATAACTTTGTCCCTCCAAATGATTATAAAAGTTAAAAAAAAAAAAAAACTTGCATACACTTGGTGTGATGAAGCTATTTTGGAAACCCATGGAGAAGGTGAATCCTGCATCCAGGCCACAAGCACCACCACGCACTTTCTTACTCAAGGATGGAAAATCCCTCATTCCCCTGATTACCATACTTTTCATTTCTTGTCATTAGAAATGAAAGCTGTCCTTGGTTCTGTTTAAGAACAAGCCACTTAATAATCTGGCTAATTTTAATTCACAAATGTGCAAAAAAAAAAAAAAAAAGTCCTGATTTCAAGTCTTTTGGATGAAGACCCAGAAGTGGGATTGCTGAATTTTGTGGTAGTTCTATTTTTAATTTTTTGAGAAACCTGCATACTGTCTCCATTGTGGCTGCACCATTTTGCATTCCCACCAGCTGTGCAAGGGCTCCAATCCAACAGGAGAGGATGCTGTCTTTGGTTGTTTTTTGTTTTGTTTTGTTGTTGTTGTTTCTTTTAAATATGACAGCTGGGCCGGCCCGGTGGCGCACTGCTACAGTGCGCCGCTTGGGAGCGCAGCGGCGCTCCCGCCGAAGGTTCGGATCCCACATACAGACCGGCAGCTCACTGGCTGAGCGAGGTGCGGGCGCAACACCGAGGGTTGTGATCCTGTTGCCGGTCCCGGTCCGGTACGGGCGCGACACTGAGGGTTGCGGTCCGTTGCCAGTCACGAAAAAGATAAAAAGGAAAGAAAATAATAATTAAATAAATAAATAAATAAATATGACAGCTGCCCTGACAGGTGTGGGGTGATTTCTCATTGTGGAGACATATGATATGAAAGTGAAGTGTCAAATTAATGGGTAAAGAAACCAGTGCATAGTATTTGAATAACTGGCATGCCACATTAAAAAAAACTGTACAAATTAAAAAAAAATCAATTAATGCTCACTAAAAATTGTTAGTATTCTTATTGTTGAAGCAAACTTGGCCTCTCTAGAATTCGCCCCAAACACAGCAGCTCATTTTTGGAATATTCTAGAAAAAAACAAAATCCCATTTCTCTTTATGATTAACAGGAGGCAACTGATGGGGTGTGCCCTCTGCATGAAGGCAGACACAGGAATGGTGAAGGTGACTTCTGGAGATAGACTTTAATGCAGGAACTGCTGGATAGTCCCGTGTCCCCAGTCTTTCGATAGAAAAATTCGGTTCCAGAAGCACTTGTAATTCTGTCTCTGACACACACACACACACACACACACACACACACACACCCACACACGAAACACTATCCAGTAGAACTTTCTGCAATGCTGGAAATGTTCTCTATCTGTGCTGGCCAATATGATAGCCACTACTCACATGCAGCTATTAAGCATTTAAAACGTGGCAAGTGCAGCCAAAGAACTGAATTTTTAATTCTATTTGATTTTAGCAAATTTAAATTTAAATAGCCACATTCGGCTAGTGGCTATTGTAGTGGATGGCTCATTTCTAAAATTACCAGCTAGGTTAAGGAAAACAAAACTGTGATGTTGAATAATTTTCAGCAAGCTAGAAGAAAGATCTTAAATTACCTGATAGTAACTTTTCAGGATGAAGATAACATAAAATGAAGGAGGTAAGGTGCATTTGGTTACAATTAACAGAAAAACAAACCCCCCTTCCCCCCAAAAAATCCAACTGGAGTAAATAATAAAGAAGATGTAGGGTTTCTTATAGGTTAACAATCACAGGTGGGGTTCTCCTCCAGCTGGGTTTGATTCAGCAACTCCACTAAGCCATTAAGGACCTAGCTTATTTCCAACTCTCTCTGCCTTCCAATGCGTCTATTCATTCTAAGGCAGGCTCCCCATCATGGTTGAAACCTTGCTGCCAATGGCTCTCTGGGCTTTGTGCTTCTTCTACGTAATATCAAGAGAAAGAATTGTTTTGAGAAGCTCTCTCAGATGAGCTAAGACTACTCTTCCTTGGCTTCCCCCCAGCAAACCCTTCTCATCTCATATGTCATTAACTTGACTTGAAACACTTACCCTTTCTTGAGCTCATTACCTTGACCAGGGGAAAAGATCATATTGTTAGGCTTAGAGCTGCAATACGTGCCCCATCCCTAAATCAAGAGAGAAACCACCTTCCCCAAAAAGAGGTCAGTAACTAGTTCTCTAATGGTGCCCTTAAACTACTTACCCAATCTAATTACTTTGTTTCACTAAATATTCGATGTTCATTTGTTGCTTATAAATTGTAGTTGATCTTTCTTTTGCAGCAGTAAATTTCCTACTATGCAAGACAGAGAAAACAGGAGAGTTTTCATTTTTCTGTAGGATCCTACATGATACCAGTGGTTAACTACAATAAAAAATAAATAATACATACATACATACATACATACATACATACATACATACATACATACATACATACATACATACATACATACATACATACATACATACATACATACATACATCTCCGTTTCCTGGTATGGACTTAAATCCTCTTAATTTTTCTTGACTTTGTGTCTAATTTGCCTTCATGTACATTTCTCTTCCGGTCTTTGTTTTATTATTGATATGGTTGATTATCTATCCTCTGTTATCTGGTTTGGATTTTAAATACAGAGAGAAATAATTTCCAAAAGTAGAAAAATAAGAAAATTAGAAATATATATATTAATTCATATCTCCTTGGGTCTTCCTTCTTTTATTTATTTTTTGATGTGGTCAGTGAAGCAATAAAATAGCAGAGATAAGGTAATGGACTCTGGAGTCACATTGCTTGGGTCTCTATTTCAGCTCTACCTCTTACTACTTGTTGGATGCTGTGAAAGTAACTTTACTGCCTCACTGATACATAATTCAAAGAATCCATTGTCAGATGCATATCAGGGTGCCTGGCAAACTCTAAGTCTATAAAGTTTTTAAATTAAATTTTATTTCTAGAATGTAATTAAGATTTTGCTCATAATTTTAAGATGTTTTCTTACCTGTATGCCTTTACAAATTCACCTCTTTCTATTTGAAACACCTTTGCTCCCTCTTCTATTTCTACCTACCATTCATTCCTCTTCCCTTTCCTTCTCCTAACTCAACTTACTTTTCGCATTTGGTTCTTGTATGTCCTTCTCCATGGAGTCTCTCTTGGCCTCCCAAGTCTAGACACCCCTCCTCTACACTCCTGTAAGATCCAGTTAGACACCCCTCCTCTACACTCCTGTAAGATCCAACGCCAACTGCACTTGTTACAGCATCTATGGCTCTGTGCCATATTTTCTATTACTTGTTTCACCACTAGAAAATGTTTTAAACCCATATCTTCAGGCAAAGCAAAGTGCCTTTCAGTTCCTGAAATACATTATACCCTTCTTGACTCGAAGCTTTTGCATATTCTGTTCTCTCTTTCTGGAATATTCTTTCATCCTATTCTTTACCCAAATGGCTCTTTTTTTATCCCCCTGGTTTCAGAAAGACTATCCCTGACCTTATTATTTTCTGCTTGAAAACATGCAATGGTTTCCCAATACACTGAATATAATGTCTGATTTTTTAAAAATCATAGACCGCAAGGCCCAGCATGAACTGACATCCACCCATATTTCTAACCTAATATTATTCCACTTCTTCCTACCCACTCACACACTAACCATGCTCCAGTCACTCTGGCCTTCTATCAGTAATTCCTTCAGGTATTCATTCTTTCAGCAAGTATTTAATCAACAAACAAGGTAGAGAGACTGGATCTCAAGAACTGATGAAGAAGATAATTACTGCTGCACGTCGTACACTCCAAATGCTTTCCAGATTCAGGGCTTTTATACATGCTATCAGCTGCTTTTTTATTCATCACTGTGTCTGGCAATGTACCTGGCACATAGTAGGTGCTCAGTCAATATTTATAGAATGGATGAATAAATAAATGTGTGAATGAGTGAGCAGAATCACTTCTCACTTATTCACGCATTGGCTGTTTTATAAATCTGCAGCAAGATTCTAAGCAGGCGGCTGGCAGTGGGCTGAGCAGGGAGGAGGCGGGGAAGAACTTTAGATGACGTGTCTGTATGTGTATGGGTGTTTGTGTGGGAATCTGAGTCTGAGAATGCTTCAGTGTGTGTCTCCAACCACATCCCAGTGCCAGAGGGAAATGCTTTTTGCATCACTTCTTGTTTTCTCCACCCTTTTCTCCCTTTCTTCTAACACACCATATTGACAGTAGGCCTTCCCCACTCTTGGTTCCCACCTTCACATTCAGGTTTTTCTCAAACCATAATGATGAGCATGTGGTATCTCTGGGAGCCCCAGCTCAGAGAGGAGAATCTAGCAGTTACTAGTGCAGAGCAGAGGAAAAGAGAATTATAGGAAGGAATTAAGGGAAACCCTGGACATTACTGAAGAGGATAGTGGAATGCAACTGAGCATGCCCTTAGGTTGCCTAAACCTGAGGTCCTCGATTTTGCCAGTGAATTACAATAATCTGGGGAGTTTTTAAAACTCTAAGTGCCCAGGCCCCCACCCCAGATCAATCAAATCAGAACCTCTCAGGATGGGACTCAGGCAACAGCACTCATATACTTCAAAGCTCGCTAGGTGGTTCCAACTCATAGCCAAGTTTGAAAACCACTGCACTAAAACAAAAACTTCCAGCTACAGGCCTCTCTGGTCACTATGGCAACCTGCAGAAATACCTGTAATTTCTTGTTAATTAGTGCCAAATAAGAGGCACATTCTCTATGTTTAACAGATTTTAGGTTAACCCAATACAGGCATCTTTATTGTGTGCTTACTATGTGGCTGGTATGATAATAGCTACCATATAAAACCTCTTATTTTACTAACTTGGGTTTTTTTCCCCTAGTTCGTATTTAACTGCCTAGATTACATGAAACTTAACTGTTCCAAGCAGTGTTTAGTAGACTTTATGGCTGCCTCCCTTACATACATCCTCTCTTATTGATTTTAATCATGTAACCTTGGTCCCCCTGCTGAGCTTTCTGCCGGTTCTAAGAGTCTCTCCTGCAGCTCAGGGTAGCCCTGTTCCCTGGCCATGATCAGAGATATGAACACAAGTCCATTTGGGTCAATGACCCAGTGCAAGGAGAGGTTTGCAGGGATCTCTTGGAAAGACATTTCTTCACTCGTCTAAGACAGCTTCAGGAAGTGATTTTCTTTTTCATCCAGAGTTGGACGAAGAAGCATATCACTGATTAGGAGTCATTAACACAGGTTTTGATAGTACACTTGATCTTAGCTAAAAGGCTGAGAAGCGATTATTATCAGAGGTTTTGAGATGAAGGGGTGCTAACTTTACGATGAGGCTGATACCATGGAAACCAGTGTGAACAAGTTGAGAAAATGTCCTTTGCTAAATCAAACCAACCCTAAAGTCCACTCAACACTAGACTTTCCCCATTGCGAGTTAACACATTTTGAGTTGGCCTTTCTGTTACTTGCAACCAAAAGCCTCCTAATTAACAGAGCAGTAAGAGACAGCCTACAACAATGGAAATATAAAACTAAAAATATCGCAGACATTATTAAACCCAAACTCTCATTTTAAAAATAAAAAGATTAAGATCCAAAGAGCTGAAGTGACTTACACAAGGTAATACAGTCTACCTGGCCCTGCGTGAGTATTACCAGGAGCTGGGCCTTGATCTCAGGTGTCCTTGTTGCCAGTCCAATGCTCATTCTACTGACTATATAAAGTCATATTCATTGTGAACATTCACTTTAATTTTCCAATGTTGCTAAATTAGTTGTAATGACCCTAATTTTCAAAATGTCATTGCATTTCCTTAGAAGGAACCCTCTCTGGAAATAGATATTCACAGTCCTCTCTCAAAAGACATACCCAAAAACTACAGAAGCCATTTGATTTTTAATGTAGACATCATGAAAGAATATGCAAAACTGTTGAAAATATATATCACACAACTCACCCCTAACCAAGAAAAAAATTGAAAATTCTACCCAGCTAGGCTGCTTCAGCAAATGATGTTGCTGAATATATAAAATACTTGAATCTAAATTTAAAAATGCTCCCCCTCCCCTTGATTAACCAGATTGTCCCCTCCCCTATATATAGGAACGCTATGTGCCTGAGCCCACTTGCCATCTGTCACCACATTTTCCAAACTTCTCTTCCACCCCCTCCTCTTACACAATCTTATCACATAAAAATATTAGATTTCAGGGATTTGTATAATTTCATCAAATTTTCTGAGCCAAGTAAAAATAGAGGAAGTACTTGTATATCAAACTGACTTAGTTTTTGAGTGCCCAACACATATCCATGGTAGCTAGTAATACCCTTTAGGCAGAACTTAGGTGACCAGGAATAACAAGAATAAGTAATTTTTCCCTTATTATGGCATTTCATATTAGGAATTTGCAGGTGTTCCCCATATTACAGAGAGGAATTTGGATGGTTTCCAGAGAGTCCTGACTCATACAGCATTATATTGCTTTGTTTATTGCCTTTTGTAAAGTTTTGTGAGTTTTCCCAGATCACTGGAAAATTACATATGAGCCAACTGGGGATTATCCATGTTGCTGCTTCCCACTCACAGTTTGGGAGATGAATTTTAACCATCTAAACACATGGTACTTCTACTCACCCCAGGACTTAGGACAGAAACTTAAGAGTCTTCTTTGGTTGCTCTATTTCTTACTTCTCACATCAAGTCCATCAGAAATTACAGCCAATGCTTTTGTTTCCAGATCCCACAGGAGGGCTCTGAGGAGTGTCCAGGGAGATCAGTTATGAAGAACCAGCCTACTATTCAATGGAGATTTGTGAGAGATGGCCCTCTTCACTAGGTTTTTTCCTATTTTTCTAAATATATATACAGGAAAAAGGAGGCTTGTGGTGAGCTCACTGTGTCTACCAAGCATCCTACTTTCTCCCATCTGGAGCCCTGGTGGTTCTGAAGGCTCAGCAGTCATAGTGCCTCAGACCATTCTCTGATCATCGGGGTAGTCACATGACTCAGGTCTGACCAATCAGGAATCCACATGCTGTGTCAGCAGGGATTGGTCCAAGTGTGAACACATTACCCAGGAAAGAACACCAGGGAGAAAGGGATTTGCTCTCTTTGTAACAGAGACTTAGGGCTACCGGTGGCTATTTCTATCTGTGAGGAAAGAGTCTACCTGTGGCAACAGAAAACCCAAAAGGCAATGAGGACAACTAGCACCGAAAGATGGAAAGGAAAAAGGAGGGAGAGGGGTAAGAATAGAGTCTGAATCAGGGTTGAAAACTATGGTCTGCTTCCTGCTTTTACAAATTACGTTTTATTGGAACACAAATATACCCATTTGTTTGTATATTGTCTATAGCTGCTTTCATGATACAACAATAGAGTAGTTGGGAAAGATACCATATCTAATTGAGGATGCCTGAATGAGGGCATATGAACTACATTGTCCTTCTTAAAGATCTTGTGATTTAGTGAAGGGTCAGGAATGCAAATATGAAGGTACTTTTAAAAATTCTTGGAAAAATGGAATCAAAGATAATACAAATCTTTCCATGAAATTTTTGAAGATCCCTCATACATATTTGTAGCACAATAAGGCAATAGAAATAAAGACAAAACGCAGAATAGAAAGGACACATAAATCTAACAAAATAACAATCTAATGAGGATGGTAACAATGCTCCTAATAACAGCATCTACCATTTGTTGATAGCATGTTGGCACTACATTGCCACTTTAGGTATATTGTCACTCATCCTCCAAACAACCTTGCAAAGTAGATGTTTCAGTCAGGACAGGATATGTTTTGCTGTAGTAACAAGCAACCCTAATATTTCATGCTACGTATCCAGGGTGGATCAATAGGAGGCTCTGCTTATTGTAGACAGCCAAGATCCCAGGACGATGGAGGCTCTTTCTCAGCACATTTCTACATTTGCCTCATTGGAGGAAGGGACCATGGCAAATCATACCCTGCCTTTAAAAACACCTGTTCACAAGTAAGACACATCATTTCCCACCAAATTTCATTGGCCAAAACAAGTCACACAACCATGCCTAAATTGAAAAGTTCTGGTGAAACGTACTACCACCATGGGCTTAAAAGGAGGAAAGCTGGAAATATTCAGAGAATATCACAAATGTTTACCCAAATGGGTATTATTAGTTTTTACTTTTCCAATGAGGAAATATAGCAAGAGAAGTTAGGAGACTTCTACAAGGCTGTAAGCTAATCAGCAGTAGTGTTTAAATTGAATCTAAGTCAGTATGAATCTAAATCCCCAGCTCTTTTATGTTGCACCATATCAATGTCCTTTCTCGTCAGCTTTGTGTTGGATGGCTGAATGGAATCGTAGGTTTACATGATGGAGGACCAAGCCAGAGATGTAAAATGTAAGTCAGTATGAATCTAAATCCCCAGCTCTTTTATGTTGCACCATATCAATGTCCTTTCTCGTCAGCTTTGTATTGGATGGCTGAATGGAATCGTAGGTTTACATGATGGAGGACCAAGCCAGAGATGTAAAATGTTTAGGCTTGATGAGCTGGGAAAGAGTAAGCCCTTTAACCTTTTTAGTACAGACATTTACATTATATAAGCAGTACATACAAGGGTGCTTCAAAAAGTTCATAGAAAAATAGAATTGAAAGATAATATGCATCTTCCCCTGAACTTTTTGAAGTCCCCTTGTACTTAAAAAGATATGGATGACAGTTTGGCTAGAGAACTAAACCTGGAGTGCGATGGGGAATCAGTGTAGAAGCTGGAATGAAATAATGGGGGG
>NW_007733993.1:39340-42950 GCF_000696425.1 Galeopterus variegatus | reverse complement strand
AGTACCTTAAGTATAATTCTTTCCTAAAAGGTTCAGGTTCAAATATTTATGAGACAGAGTTACTATTCCTTTTAGAGGCTTGTCAAGTGTAAAACAGGAGGAAAAATCTGTTTGTGAAGGGAGTTTACAGTATACTTAAAGTTTATTTTAAAAATAAATAGGACTTGATAGATAGGGCAATAAACAACAGGCCCCATCAGTAACCTGCCAGGAGCACTAACAGGAAGCATCTGTAGGCTGCCAAGAGCCAGAAATAAGAATGAACAATTCTTACTGTCAGAGAGTCACAGGAACATTCACAAAGAGGATATTTGGGAGGCAGCATCTCTAAGCCAAGTTACTCACTGTCATGAACACACTCACAGTTGATGTGAAATACACCCACACAGGTAAATTCACATCTGAGTCAGATGTTGCTGGTTCCCTTTGCAATGAATTCCAGGTTTTGTTTTAGCTTGAAATTATGACATGGTATACAAAAATATGTCGGGATCTTTAGATAAATGAAATACCACATGGACATTAAAATTTGTATGATCTCAATAATTAGGAAGTACAAGTATATGTGGCCAAAAACAGTCTATATGTTTCCCCCAAATATTTACTATTTTAGTATTTATATTTGTCAAATGCACATAGGTGTGACTAATTATGTATGCATGCCTACTATGAGTTGAGTACAAGCACAGAAGGTGGGGATGTGCGCATGAAGAAGAGAGACAATCTTCATCTTCATGGAATCTCATATGATAGTGGAGAAGGAAAACGAGGAAACAAATGTACAAGGTGTTTAAAGATTGGGGTAAGTATTAGAAAACTTTAAAAATAATGATGTAATAGAAAATCTGGTGGACAGGGAGTGCGACCAACTTAAGGTAGTGGTCAAGGAGCCCTTTGGGGTGATCTATGAGCTAGGACCTGAAAGATAATAAGCCAGCCATGCAATGACAAAATATGATATCTATTTGGGCCTGTTTCAATTAATAAAAACTTTCCTTCTGGAGACAAAAATATAATAGAGCTGGGTTATAAAGCTCATTGGATTGGGGCTCAAGAGATCTTAGTCTCTGTTCTGCCACTTAATAGCTGTATGCCCTTAAGCTAGCCATGTAAATTATATGAATCTGGATTTCTTCATCTGTGAAATGTGTGGGTTGGGCAAGAGAATCTCTAAGGTATCCTTCATCACTAAAAGTTTATACTACTTCCTCTCCTGTTCCCACTGTGTGTGCATGCACATGCCCATGTGCTCTCTCTCTCTTTCACATATGTGCATGCACAAACACACACACACACACACACACACACACAGAGAGAACACATGTGTGTTAAGTCTTCTACTTTCCAATTGCTGTAAGGAACAAGGCCTGGGCAAAACAGGAAATGCTTACTCAATATGATTTGAATGAAAGTGAAAACCACCCTGCCCACCCTTAGCCCCTTCCAAAAACTACCTCTGCTGTAATACCGCATTAGATATTCCATAAAGGTCCCTGGGGACAAATGCGACTTTATTTTAGAGGATACACCCACATCCCCTTCTCAAACTACCTCTCACTGGTCACAGCCTCTGATCCACTAAGTGTATGTGATTCTTCCTGCATTCTCTCCCCTCAACACACCTCAATCCAACTGCATCTGATTGCACCAGAAGTGAACACCTTACTCAAAGAAGGATCAACCCCAAAGGCTCTCCATTGACTTGGGAATAAAGGGAGAAGGTGAGACAGGCCAACAGATTTGCTTTCAAGAAATTTGGATTTGGGATTGTAAAACATTGGATGGGTTGGTAGCGGGGCCTAAAATTGAGGACACAAAAAATGCTGCCAAAACCTAATGATGACAAAGTATTTGAATGAAGTCTGTGGACTCCATGATTGTTGAGGCTCCCAGAGCTGTTTAAATCCAGACTCATTTTCCAGTTTCACCTCCCATGAGGCTCTGGCACAACAGTATTTCCTGACCTCAATTTCTATGACATTTCTGTTCTATCAACAACCCCCATTTCTGCTTTAACTAGCTTAACTGGAATCTTTTCAGTTAAATTGCATTCACTAAAACAAAGGGTGGCTCATTCAACAAATAAGATAAACTACATGGAGATGTTAATGGTGACCAGATTTAAAAACAGGTATAATAAATAAAAATGGGGGAAAGCCTCTACTTTCAGGAAATAGAGGTCAGATGGCCATGAGCCGCTGGCAGAGGCAGATGTAAATGGCACCTGCAGCGGGAAAGAGATTCCAGGAGAGACATGCTGTTTGGGGTGGGGATGGGAGGTGCTCCGAAATTGGTCTGGAAGGACCCAAAAGAGAAGACTGGGAGGGGAAAATTTGACCTACAATTTTGCTAATGAAGAGTACTCAACTCTATAGGAAATAAATAGCCCCCAAAGCTCTCAAACATGTTTATCTTCTCCTTTTTTCCATCTACCTCCCAGCACTATGCCCAATATAAAGTAAAAATAATAATAGTGATACTTAATAGTGGAGCCTTGAAGTTCATGTACCATATGGGAAGACATTTTCTCCTAATCATTATTTAAAGAACACCTGTATTCTTCCACCCTTGTGTAACTCTTTAAAAGTTTTTCTTAACTCTACACCTTGTGCTCAACTTAGGGATCAAGGGTAGGCAAATCAAGCTCATCATTTTTAAGAAGAGGGTCTGTATTCTTCCACCCTTGTGTAACTCTTTAAAAGTTTTTCTTAACTCTACATCTTGTGCTCAACTTAGGGATCAAGGGTAGGCAAATCAAGCTCATCATTTTTAAGAAGAGGGTGGTATGTAGTGATCGTCCAATAGTCACTTCCAAATGCCATCTGTGACAAGTCTGCAAAACATTTCGTTTGCATAATACATGAGAACTCTGTTAAAATACAGCACACTATTACAAGAAGGTGGAAATATTCTAAGTCAAATTATGTCTTCTCATAAAAATGTCCCCCTAGTACTGGCAACAAAGCAGAGTTCGTCTCAATTGCCCTAAGTTTAAAAAATCAACTGCTCAAGAAATTACTGAATAGATGCTAAACCTAGTTCCATCCAGGGCTGTAGACATGTTGTGAAGTTATAACAAGAGGAACGCTGAGCAAAGGTCGTTTAGCAGAAAGATGCCTGTTCGGATTGAACAACTCTGCTTTAGGGGAAGCAAGAACAGATCGGCAATCAGTTTATAGAAGCAGCCACTGTGTGCCATCCTTAACACAGACCTATATATCTGACCTAAAAAGGCCACGACTCTTGCTTCCAGAATGGAAAAATGTATATCAAATACTTTACCTGTAAGAAAAGGTGTCATGTTGAGTTGGAAGTAGGCCAGCAAACTGATATCTTGACAGCATGCTGAGTCTAGCAAATGGGGATGGAAGATACATGCACTTTTCCTGCCTCAGTCACCAAAACACGAAGCCATCTTTGCTCCAAAAAAGCAAAGATTTTGTTGTCTAGGCTCAGAATTTTTAAACACATGCACTTATGTTTAAAATCATCTTAAAACCTCATTGTTGCTTCAGATGCAGCTTGTTAAAAGCCACCAGACTAACAATGCAAAGATGACCATTGTTATTTACTGGCTATTTGAGTAGCCCCCAACATGCTATTCACATTT
>NW_007733993.1:37654-38187 GCF_000696425.1 Galeopterus variegatus | reverse complement strand
CTGCCTCTTGGTTTGTGCGGGTGTTACAGTTTCAGAACTCTGGCTCCTATTGTTTTCATGGCTCCATCTTTTTTTTAATCCCATGATGCCACGAAAGAGAAGCAAAGATCCACCCAACTCTTGAATACGATGCCACACTGGGTTTGTGTTTTCCTTTAATAAGCCTATTGAGTTAGCCCCGCACTGTGCTAAATGCCTACATACTTTATCGGTGTTAATCTCGTGACCCTGAAAGATTAATGCCACTTTATAAATGAGAAAACAGCATCTCAGGTAGGTGCCTTTTCCAAAGCCACAAGGCTCATTAATGGCAGAGCAGAAATGCAAATTTGGGTACAAGTTTAAAACCCCACATTCTAACCTACTTCACTAAACAGCTCCTTCACTTCATTCGCTTACTCAGGGGGTGCTTGATCCTGATTTCAGTAACAAGACTTGATCAACAGCAGCCTTGCCTTTGAAATGTCCATCTAGTCTTCTGTTCTGGTGAATTCCCACTTGGCCATTAAACACCTGCATGATTTTGTGCTTGG
>NW_007733993.1:33565-35924 GCF_000696425.1 Galeopterus variegatus | reverse complement strand
TGGGTTAGAGTGACGAGAGGAATAGTAGTCCATGAAGTCAAAAGGTAAAGGAAACACAGATACCAAACTGGTCTTGCAGCACAATAGCGCTACAACATTAGCTAAGAATCCTAATTACCCTGAGGACTTGTTAAAACACAGATTTCTTGGCTCAACCTCAGCATTTGTGATTCAGCAGAACTGGGGCAGGCCTGAGAATGTGCACATCTAACACGGTCCTGGGACCACACTTGAGAACCACCACTGCAGGGCATCATAATGACTTAGGCCCCTGTTCCTCGTTGGCTAAACTCTTTTAGAGGGTTAAAGCAGAGAAGAAACACAATGTGACTCACATTTCAGCAGGACACTGTGCCTGTTGGGTTGAGAATAGACTGTAAAGCACAAAGAGCAGAAGCAGAGAGTCCAGTTATTACTATTGTAATAAGAAATGCATAACGTAAAACATCTATTTAAAAGTAGATATAAGCTAGTACATGTTGCATATGAGCCAGGGTTTTTTCGGAGAGGGGCAGAGCAGTTGGGCTAGTTCATAGAAAACAAAACAAAGGATATATAAATAAGAGATCTGATTTACCTGGTGGCTGAAAAGCTTGGCATTCTTAGAGAACAACACTTATATTATGTAATATGAGTTCTATCACTTCTGAGTGTCACCAGCTTCCCCTCCACTCACCTCTACAAGTAGCCAATTCAGCAATCAAGCACATGTCACATCTTGAAATTTTTAATGGGTCTTGTAGGCATCCCCTAAAGTTGATTTCCTGAATTTCTTTGGAAGGAGAAAAGGATCCTTTCATTCCACCCTAACTCCACCTCAGAATCCTGTGAATTTTAAGAGTTTTTGTTTGAGTAGTTAATGAGGACTGTAGTGTGCATGTCCTGTTAAAGTTCTCTGATCATTCACAGAGTGACCTTTAAGAAGGTCTTAAAATAGATTAGAATATGTATTATCTTTTTACATAAAGCCCAGATCTTACAGTGGAAGAAATTTCCAAATATGAAGAATAAAGCAAAATACTAGGATTAATAATGATCAAAAAATTAATATTTACAAGTGAGTAATATGTTCAACCTTTTTCAAGCTTTTGATTTCATTATTGCATTCTCTTTTCAGGGTGCCCTCAACTTCCTATTGATCTATCATCTCAAGAATACNAGTCTTCTGTTCTGGTGAATTCCCACTTGGCCATTAAACACCTGCATGATTTTGTGCTTGGAATGGGTGAAAGGAAATTGATTTTCTTTGGGGTAGGTACAAAGATAGTTCAAGCAGGTCTCACCCCACAGGAAGAGTGGCTGAGGGGCAACTATGAGCTCGCTTATATTTAATCCCTTTCTACAGGGCAAATTGCAGAAGTTCAGGGGCCAAGTCTTATATCTCCAGTTTGGAGCCCAGAGCTCAACACTTAGATATTCAATTATTTGTTGAATGAATGAATGAACAAATGAACAAGTGATGGAACAGAGACATCATGACAGGGGCAAGAGACCTGAGTGTGGGAGCCTTTTAGTCTGTGTCTTGCTTCAACCAACATTACTTCTGACACCAGTCCATTCCTGGTTCCTGGTTGCCAGTTCAGCTATTAACCCAATAAGGCCCCAGCACCAAAGCTTCCCTTGGGTCTTTCCCTCAAAGAAAGACTGGTCCACCCAAAAGATTACCACTAGTTTCAGAATGAACTTAACTTTNTTTGATCATCAGTGGGGAGAAATCCAAAGGAAAAACAGGAGAGAGGAGATGAAGGGGGGTTTCTTATTTTCATCATATTCATTAATCCAGCCTAATAAAGTAATTTGAATTATCAATGAACAGCTTAAACCTGATTGTTGAAGAATTCTTATAGAAATGCAAGCCCTGGAAATAACCTTAAGAGGCATTTTTGATACTTTGGGTCCAGCTCCACACAGAGTGCTCAACCCAGGACTGGAAAATTTGTAAGTGGGTTTTCCTTCCAAATAGCCTGAGTAACAACCACTCCTATATCATGTTTCATTCAAGACAGATGGTGAAAGCACAGTTTGCTGTTCAGTTTCAATTCACTGCTGTCTTTTATAAGCAACAATAGTTAAGCGAGCTGCTAAAGGGAACAGCCTCCGAAGCCGTTCTGCCTAATTTTAACAATACTGGGATGAAACTTCATGCTTTAATATTATGGTTCACGTTTCCTAAAGTGTTTATGAAACTTGCCTTAAATATGCCATCCAAGACTCATAACTGATAAATCTTAGACAACCTCCTAAAAAATAAGTATATGAGAAGTTTGTGATTTTCCACGCTGTTCCTGACACAATTGCCTGCCTCTTGGTTTGTGCGGGTGTTACAGTTTCAGAACTCTGGCTCCTATTGTTTTCATGG
>NW_007733993.1:31473-32305 GCF_000696425.1 Galeopterus variegatus | reverse complement strand
CTTCTTAACAATGAAATGTTGTTAATGGTCTATCATTCTTATTCATTCAACAAATATTTATTGAGCACCTGCTGTGTGCCAGGTATGTTCTAAAGCTGTGAATATTGTGGGGATAAATACAAAATGGATAATCCTTGCCCTTAGGGAACTTAATTTCCAGTGGAGGGAGCCATTCAGTAAACCAAATAAATAAAACACAGGGTGTGTTGGAAGTAGGGTGGGTGCTATGGGTTAAATTGTGTCCCTCTTCTCTGCAAGAAAGGTATGTTGAAATCCTGTTCCTCAGAACCTCACTCAGAATGTGTTCCTATTTGGAAATAGAGTAGTTACAGAGGCAATTAATTAAGATGAGTTCATACTGGAGTAGAATGGGCTCCTAACCCAATTTGACTGCGGTCTTTCCAAGAAGATAGTGTGAAGACACAGCAGGGGAGCCCTTGTGATGACAGAGGCAGAGACTGGAGTGGTGCAAGTCAAGGAATGAACACCAAGGGTTTCTGGCCACCACCAGAAGCTAGGAAGAGGCAAGCAAAGATTATACCTAGAGTCTCAGAGGGGGCACAGCCCTGCCGACACCCTGATTTGGGATTTCTAGCCTCCAAAACTGTGAGATAATAAATATCTGTTGTTTTAAGCCACTGAGTTTATGAACTTTGTAACAACAGTCCCAGAAATCTAATATCATGGGCAAAGAGGCCTCAACAGTGAGCATTGCATCTAAGCATGACCTGAAGTTGGGGAGGGAAACATAAACACGTGACTATCTGGGAAGAGAGAGATCATGTACAAAGACCCTGAGGCAGGAAAGTACATAGCACAGAGGCAAGAATGG
>NW_007733993.1:6067-30157 GCF_000696425.1 Galeopterus variegatus | reverse complement strand
TTATTGCATTCTCTTTTCAGGGTGCCCTCAACTTCCTATTGATCTATCATCTCAAGAATACACTCATAAAATCTACTCAGACTGCTTCAAGCACATAATGAACTTATTCTGATTTCCTGAATTTCTTTGGAAGGAGAAAAGGATCCTTTCATTCCACCCTAACTCCACCTCAGAATCCTGTGAATTTTAAGAGTTTTTGTTTGAGTAGTTAATGAGGACTGTAGTGTGCATGTCCTGTTAAAGTTCTCTGATCATTCACAGAGTGACCTTTAAGAAGGTCTTAAAATAGATTAGAATATGTATTATCTTTTTACATAAAGCCCAGATCTTACAGTGGAAGAAATTTCCAAATATGAAGAATAAAGCAAAATACTAGGATTAATAATGATCAAAAAATTAATATTTACAAGTGAGTAATATGTTCAACCTTTTTCAAGCTTTTGATTTCATTATTGCATTCTCTTTTCAGGGTGCCCTCAACTTCCTATTGATCTATCATCTCAAGAATACGCTCATAAAATCTACTCAGACTGCTTCAAGCACATAATGAACTTATTCCTGGCTGTTTGAAAGAAAGACATTCTGAATTTTATAATTTGGGTTTCACAAATTTCTTGGTTTATGAAAGAATATTTTGTTTAAATAACCCAAATCCTGGAGAAAGACATAACTTACGACCTTTCTACTACAAGGACACATGTGAAGTATCTTCATAGTTTTATTTAGACCACTAAAGTGTTGGCATGCTGTATTATTAGCTATGTGACAGTAAACAAAAAGTCTCTATTCTTCAGTTTCCACATCAGTAAATTAAGGGAGTTTGGAACAAGTCATAAAGGCCCCAGTCAGCTCCAGAATTAGCTGATTTAAATTGACTCATTTTACCCTGGATTTATCATCTTTAAGAGAGGGAAGTTGTTTTAATTTGTGCCCTCCATGATATTAAAACTGAGATCAAAACTCAAATCCCTATAGGGTCCAGGCTGGTAGCGTAAATGAGTGAAGCAGATCAGGAGCAAGGAAAACAAAGCCAAGGACCAACAGAGTGGCAGCCTACGGGGGACAACGGCAACCTCCCATTACAGGGCATCTGATAGCTCCAGGCTACGCATGCAATGTAGGAATAGAGACCCAGTTGTTACAGCATCCAGCATTCCAAAAGCTCAAAATACTCATTCTTGTTTAAACCACCTTTATCTTTAAATATCAAGTAATTCAAGTTAAAAACATTATCATAACTGGACCAAACCAACATGCCTTCCAGCTGAAATACAGCATCCAGCATTCCAAAAGCTCAAAATACTCATTCTTGTTTAAACCACCTTTATCTTTGAATATCAAGTAATTCAAGTTAACAACATTATCATAACTGGACCAAACCAACATGCCTTCCAGCTGAATCCAACCTGCAAGCTATTAGTTTGTATGATGAAAGCCATATTGGTTAAGATTTATCCCTTCATGGATTATTGTTGCACATTAAGTTTCCATAACGGGAGGATCAGGTTGCATGAGTCCTCATCTTAATTAATTTTCTCTCTGAAAAATAAATACTAACCTCATGCATGCCCCTACAAGAAAAAAATTAAGTAAAGCATTCATAATAGCCCAAGATAGACAGAAAGGCAGATGCAGGATACTGTAAAATGTTAACAGGACAACACAAACTAGCTTTCAGAGAAGCCTCAGCCAACTGCAATTTGACCTATCTAGGCAGAAATCAAGATATTCTCTATTTCTGGTCAATTCCATTGGCCAAATGGTTAATAGCAGTGGTTATAAATCATAAAAATCACATAAATCCCAATGCCCAAATATAGAAAATAAACAAGTGAAGACATAGCACTATAAATAAGATTTTTTTCTTTCATGGAAACATTAAAAGGAATAAGTAGTAAACACTATTAGGATATCTAAGTGCTTTCTGTCTTGTTTTGTTTTTGTTTTTGTTTTTAACTGACAATTCATTTGATATGTAGAAGCCTATAAAAATGTTAAGAAGAGTGCTTAGGTTTATAGATATTCTATGTAAATAAAATTAGATTTCTGTCAGTTTGTATCCTTGTTACTGCATCACACAAAAAGTATCTGGATGAATTTTCACCAATTTTGGAAAGTATAGTTGAGATGGTCTGAGTGGAAATACAGGCTATGCTCTGTATCTCAAGTTGGATTCCTCCAAAAAGTGCCAGAGAGAAAGTCGTAGGTAATTTATTTGAGAGATGATTCGGGGTAGCAGGAGGATGGAAGGAGGAAAAGCCGCTAAAGCTGCATTATTGAACTGGTGAGGACTGCAAGCAGCTAGGCTCATTCTCACTGAGGATCATCTGAGAACCACATGGAATGTTTCAGAATGGTCCTCTAGAAGCTGGAGAGGCTGAGACATTTATCCATAGACTCTTACCCTCCTATGGCTGAGATTTGCTATGGATATCATTTTCTGGGCATATAAGAATTGTTAATGGCTTTGGAGGAAGTCTTGAGAGAGAAGAGCAGAGAGATGCTGGGAGCATTTGAGGTTGAACAGGATCAGCATCACAGAAACTGTCCATCACCTCTATAGCTGTAATTACATGTAGACTACCAAAAAAAAAAAAAAAACCCACACAAAATCCTGCTAAATTATGTATGTGAAACTGGAGCCCATCAAAGAGAAAGGAATTCATCCTTCAGAGCAGCTGGAACTGGAGTACAAAGAGAATCTATGCATTTGCCAATCAAAAGAGAAAAGCCATCATCGTCATTTCACTGCTGCCAGCACTGTTGGGTACTAGGTGCAGCACTGTTCCCTGTTTTCCATGTACCCATTCATTCATCCTTACCATAAACTCAATGCCACAGGCACCATTTTTATCCCCATTTTATGATAAGCAAATTAATGATCAGGGAAATTAAGTCACAAGACATTATCAAGGGAACACACACTAACTGTGCTTCAAATACATGCCCGAATCAAACGTCATAGGGAAGACACTTTGAATCTCAGGCAATGATTTGCCCCAAGATGCTTCACATGTGGGCAACCCTTGAGAATATTTCTGAACAAGTAGACATAAGAATATTTATTTAGGGCTGACCTGGTGGCGCACTGCTACAGTGCGCCGCTTGGGAGCGCGAGAGCGCTCCCGCCGAGTGTTCGGATCCCACATACAGACCAGTTCCCGCTCACTGGCTGAGCGAGGTGCGGGTGCAACACTGAGGGTTGCGATCCCATTGCCGGTCCCGGCCCAGTACGGGCACGACACTGAGGGTTGCGATCCATTGCCGGACACGAAAAAAGACAAAAAGGAAAAAAAAAAAAAAGAATATTTATTTAATTGCAGTTTATGATTCTCTCTGCTCCCCAACCCCTGAATTCTATCATTAATTTATTTAATATATAATGCCAAAAGAAAAGAGCACTACCTCCAGGGAGTAAGAGGAAAAAACAAGTGTATCATTTCAGGATTAGAGAGATTACAAACAAAAAGTTTGTTTTCTCAGCCAAAATACATATATAGTTATCTCATTTAGTGCTGACAACTAAAGAACTATGTAGCTATAATATTATACGTTTCAAAAATATTTCATATCACATATATACATATATACATATGAGGGGTCTTCAAAAATGTTTATGGAAAGATTTGTATTCTTTTAATTCTATTTTTCCATGAACGTTTTGAACTATTCCCATATATATATATATATATGTCTTTTATACTGGCTTATAATTCTCTTAGGGAAAGATCAGTACATTGGCAAGTCACAAATAAAAAGTTTTCTGAAAATCTAAAAGAATTCTCTGAGTTAATAAGACTCAAATTAAAAACATCTCATGGATACTGAGTATTCAAGAAACACACCTACTGTATATCACAAAATCCACTCATATAAAACAAGTATTTATACACGTGTACCTGAAGAGAAATTCACAGTAAAGGATATTATTTTCTAAAAAAGAATTTTTCTCTCCTGCTGGGCATCACCATTGTGGGGCTCTAAAACAGAAGCAGGAGTTTGCAATTCATGACCTCAGAACCTCTACTTGAGTCCCAAAGACTTGAATGCCTCCTGCAGAGACCTTACTTCTCTTTCATGGCAAGTAATACCTCCCCCACCCTCTGCTCTCTCTGCTTCCAGTAAAGGTTTTGAATACCAAGGTGGAGAGAATGGAAAAACAAGAAGAGAATAAAAAAGGAACTGCTGAAAAATAATAGGTAAAGCTATATCATGTCACAATGAGCATTTTTATTCTGATTCATTTAATTTTGTTTAGGCGTTCGAGTGGGTACATGTCGCAGGCGTAGCTGAAGGCGTCCTGGTAGGTGAAATAATTTTAAATCCTCTTAATGATGCCAAACCAAACTGTTAAAAACTGATACCTGGCAATTAAGACTTTTATACCCCTAGATTGGTGCTATTTTCTTTGCTGTTCTTGATAAATGTCTCTGTGATTTGAGTTTCAATTATGGCTCAACTATAGAGATTTTGTTAAACTGTTTTCAATTCTATTATATTAGTTAGCTAGCTAATTCAATTTTCTAAGATAGAAAATCATATTGTGAGGCAGATATACACACTGTCACAAAAATCCTTCCTATGTTGCTTTAAAAATATAAAAGTGCATAAAATAGAAAAGAAAGAAAAAAAAGATACCTAGTAATTGTAGACATAAGTGGCAATGGACTTAGGTGTGATATTAGAGTTGGCTTAGCCAACCTGCTAGTATACTATCAGAGACGCCCGTGTCTTGCTTGGTTTCTTAATTTTTCTTAGATGGTTTTAGTTTTCAAAGCATATGGTTCTGTTAAAAACTGGCCAAGGGCCGGCCCGGTGGCACACTTTCTCAAAGGAGCCTCCCCACAGCATACACCAAAAAGTAAGACCAAGAGAAAATAAATTATTTTGCAGAGATGATTTGATCTTTAATTGCTTTTGTTGATCTGGTCTTGAGTGACGAACTATTAGCCTTCATGGAGAGGTATCACAGTCTTCCACCTTACAGCACATTCTCTGCTCCATACAGGAAAATCCTCCTGGGTCTCTATTTAAGCAAAATGTTCTTCTCATAAACATATGAACAGTATCAATGTTTTATACTTGACCAGTCTTCTGAAACATTTGAATATTCCTTTTTGCTTAGCTCAATAGGAAGTTTAATGTCAAGTCTGCGGCCTGCAACTAACAACAGTTCTAGGCTATAAAGTGTATATTTTTATGATCTAATTTAACCTTGAAATATAATAGTTTTCTAGCCTTATGCTCAACTCCCTCAAATATTTATGTTATTATTTTGTGCTTTATGTATTTTTATAGGCAGCTTCAAATTTTCATGCAAATCGAAATCATAAGATAAAGCTCTTTGTGAGGAAAATTAAGTCCAGAGCAATTAGGTGACATCCTATCATTTTCAGCCCTGACCTTGCCTTATTTCTTCTGATAGAACTTATAACTAACTACCTGACAGTGTATTGCATATCAATTTGTTTGTGAGTTTTGTCTGTTAACCCAAAAGAAAGTAAATACCATGGAGGCAGAGACATTAACATATCCAGTATTGTATTCCTCGATCCTGAAACAGTCTAACGCTAATTGGACCTCAGTAGAGATTTGTTGAATGAACTTAGTTATCTGAGTTCATAGAAAAGGTTAGTGACGAATTGGCCCACAGGGCCTAGCCAGTTATCTTCCTTCTCTGTGCTGTTTTGATTCCTCCTGATGAATTTTCCAAAGTGTTCAAATAGAATCATGTTTAAGTTTTGCAGTCTCCAAAGTTTAGACAGAAATTCATTCTAAATACATGAATGTTCCCTATTTAAATAACAATATAATTCTTACCACTTGTTTTAAGTGATTCTAAAAGGAGGAAATCATTGGCTTTACAAGAATTTTATAATTGGAAATCTGGGTACATTTTAGCAAAGGCTAATGGATACATATTTATTTTTCTGTGTAGCTGCTTTCTATAGTGGCTTGAAAGGAACTCTTTTATATTAAACTTTTTAGGATATTCGAAACAAGCTTTCTTTTATGTTTCTAAAGAATATTAACATACTGTTTATAGTCTTATACCAACTTCAGTTTCATGGCTCTTAAATCATCATTTATACATTCTCAGTGTTCAGCAAAGCACAAAATATGTGTCCCATAGAATTTGCAGTTTGTTTTAAGGACGCATGAGAGTACAATTGAGAACCATGCAATTCATAACAAATTCAGTCTAGACAAGACAGTATACCATTAAATGCAGCTCCACCTACTTTTTCCTCTCCCGCAAGAGACTGAAGAATGGAAGTCATTCATTCAAATATGAAATTCATGAAACACTTTAATTCTATGACAGCCATACACCAAGGAACAGAAAAATCATTTCATCTCATAATGTTTTAGAGACCCCAGGCAAATGTAAACAGTAGATGCTGCTAGACATTAAGGATTCATTATGAGTACTAAACTGCTAAACTGAAAATCTACTGATTTATTTAAAATTCCATGGGATTCTGGTAGGAGATTTCTTAAATTATTTACCAAACTTCAACAGGAAAAATTACCATTTATTGAGTCTGAATATAACGCTTATAGGCTTATTTATTTCACAACATGGTTTATATTAAGCAATAAAATATGTGGCAAATTAACATCTAGTGTCTACCAATAATTCACCAGTAGCGATCCATTTTAATATAAGACTGCAGTGCTTCTATGAGCTGACTCACTGGTGATTAAACATTCCTAGAATTTTGTGATACGATTTACCTTCTGTCCGTGAGACTTGTCTTGTACCAAGGTTTGGTATTTACATAGAGAGAATGGTCTTCTATCCACCAATGTCTTTTGAGGAAACTGTGTACATAATTCCATTATAACTGGTTCTATATAATTCATCTTCAAAACTTTCTGAATATTCAACACAAGTACTAGATATTATTCTTAAGTGAATGTGTTCTTGTCAAATGTTTATACCCCAAAATTATACATAATTCTATATGTGTGTCTGTACACACACCCAGATATTATGAGCATCTGTATATACAAAGACATTGTGAGCATCTCAACATATGGCAAAATGGAAATGGAGAATTAGAATGAAGCCAGGTAACTCTGAATAGTAGGAATTGAATGAAAAAGATGGAATGGACACCACCAGTGGTGACACACAACTATCATGCAGAAAAAGGAGCTAATGGCATTGTTCTAAGATCGTTAAGGTAGCCAAAATCTCAAGAAGACAGATAACCAAATGAACCTAATCTTGGATAAATGTGTTTCCTAGTGGATAAAGCCTCTTGGGTGATAACTGAGTACAATAAGATGGTGAGTTATCTAAACCAGAACAACACTAATCTAAAACAGGACCTGTGGCTACCAAGACGTGAGAATAGAGGAGGTGGGAAGAGAAGGATGGGGAAAAGTTCAACAGAGAGCACAGAGATGGCACATTGTGTCTTTGTGGTGAGGGCTGGTTGCAACAGGGTCCTGATAAGTGGAAAAGGGAAGCAGGAGAGAATGTGAAGGTCAGAGAGAGAGAGATTTGAAGTTGCTGTACTGCTGGTCTTCAAGAAGGAGGAATGGGACTACATGCCAAGGAATGCAGGCAGACTCTAGAAGCTGGCAAACATGAGGGAGCGGATTCTCCTGCAAAGCCTCCAGAAGCATTGCAGCTCTGCCAACAACTTGATTTTTAGCCCAGTGAGACTTCTAATGTCCAGAACTGTTAAGAGGCAAATCTATGTTTTAAGCCACTAAATTTAGGTAATTTGTTGTAATAGCAAGAGGAAATGAATACAAAAGTACTTCAAAAAATTGTGGAAAAATGGAATTAAAAGATAATATATATCTTTCCATGAACTTTTTGAAGACCCCTCAGATACCCAGAAGTAGCATCTTTTCATGTGAATTTTCTCGGAATATCTTACCCAGTAAATTACAAACAATATTTTTGGTTTGAATAATCTTTTTTCATCTTTCATTCTACCCCCTACTCTCTTAGTTCACAGTTGAGTGATTTGTACATTTGTTGTCTTTTCTTTTTTCTTTTTTTTTTTTTTCAGCTGGAAGGATACAAAGAATTCATGTAATCTCCATGTCAAATTTGACTGTTCAAATCATTAAGTCCAGTAGACTACTTTACATAAATTACTTAGATAAATTTTAAAACAGTTCAGTAATAAAGGGAGAAGTTGATTTTTTAGTTTAATTAATAAGTTATTAAATTAATTCAATTTTTAACCCAATTTTATAGTTATTTTAACTCATTAACACTGGGTCTGTCTAAAGAACCTGAAGTTTGTTTTTTTAATTTGATGATTTTTGTTGGGAGAAAAAAGTTAAGTTCTGGCATCCCTAGACAGAGAAGCAGCATAAAGTCATTTTCACAGTCCATTTCACCTTCTGTCTGTCTGTTCCTTAAGTCAATTTACATGTTCCTCAAGGAAGTGTGTCTATATATTTCATTCTTCTTAACCCAGTGAATTCCTCGTCCTGTGTGATTACTCCCACTGAGACTGAACACTTCAAGAGCCTCCCTGGGGTCTGTGCCCAGGACTTCACAACCATGAAACTTGGGCTGCCTCCTTTCCTGTTGGCATTGGCACAAATGAGAGTCTGCACATGACAAACACCTTCAATTCCCCTTTATCCAAGACTGACCAAGAAGAGACACTTGAGGTTACTTTATAATGTACTTATTTGATCTCTTTGCTTTAAAAATGAAACTAAACTAAACTAATAAGGGAAGCAGTAAAACCCAATGTGGAGCCCACAAGCTTTGGAGTCAAATTCAAGTTTGCACTCTAGTTATTGGTCTACCCAAAGTGTGACATTGAGCAACTAAATCTCTTCAAGCTTCCATTTTCCCACTCATGCCATAGGAGAAAAAGCAATATTTATTTTAGTTACTTGTAAGGATGGAATGAGATACTCTCCTCCAAGCTTTTACATAGCCCTGGCTGGTGGCAATTGCCAGATAAAATGCCACTATTACTCTTTCATCTCTTAAATAACTATTTGAGCACAAGACATGTTACTGAACTTCTTTGGGAGGCACCTTCTTCATTTGTTAAGTAAGGGAGTTTGACTAGATAATAATGTATCATTTCTCCTTTAGTGGTGAAATTCTACAATTCTAAAAATCATAGAAATATAAAGTGCACAGCTGCAAAAGTGAAGGGATAGTGAGATAGAAGGATGTGGAAGGACACAAATGTGTTTAGTTTCTATGTCTTTTATTAATAATCACTCCCATTTTAGCTATAAAGTTCCAGAGTGTCATAGATCATTTAGGAATATATTGATCTGTGAGATATCTTCAATCAAAGTTTAAAGTAAAAGCCAATACTTGTTGTTTACTCTATGATGGACACTGTTCTCAAAGTTCCATAAACACACACACACACACACACACACACACACACGTTTATATATAGTAGATAAGGAAATATATATAATATACATACATATATAGAAGATGAGGAAACTAATGCAGAACTTTTCCAATGTAACTATTTAATAAAATATTACTTTATCATTAAGTTCTGTCCTTGCAGGATAAAACCCTCTACCTTTATACTTTTTTATTTTTTCACAACACACCAGACTTTTACAACACATGTGAAGTTCTAATTTGAAAGTAATTTCAAATATTTAATAAGGTTTAATAAATTTTTAAATAGCAAAGATTAAATAGTCTAGATTAAAATGTCAAATGCCAAATATAGAAATAAACAGATGACTGTGTTCTAATGAGGCTTAAGTACTAGCACAAAAGTTTCAATCATTTTAGAAGGAAAAACATGCTAAATAAGGAGTGAAATCAAGAACTATGACAAAGAAAAATTAAAACTCTAGAGCAGAGCTGTCCGATAAAAATATGTGAGGAGCTGCATATATTATTTTACATTTTCTACTAACTTTATTTAAAAAATTTTTAAAATAGGTGAAAATAAATTTAATAAAATGTTAAACACGTTGCATCCAAAATATTTTTATTTCAACATGTAATTAGTATTAAAAATTGTAAATAAGATATTTTATACTCTTTGTATCATATTAAGGTTTTGAAATCCAGTATATATTTAATACAGCACATCTCAATTCAGAATATCTGCACTGCAAGTGCTCAACAGCCACATGTTGGATGACACAGGTCTAGGTTTAGCCAAACTGGGACTAATGTCCAAGGCATAACAATAGGTTACTCTATGAAAATCATGCATGTACTTCTCTTTTGAGATTCAAGAATTGTTCTAATGAGGTATCATTAGTTTACATAGAAATCATCGCTTGCTACAGGTGATAGGTTTGGGTTTCACAAGTATTAGAATTGCACAAGGGAGGAGAAAGACCATGAGGTAGAGATAGAAGGGTTAGAATCAAGTCTTAGTTTAGGTAAGTCTTACAGTTATGGATGCTGGGAAATCCAAAGTCCAGGGAAAATATCTGGTGAGGGTCTTTTTTGGTGGTGGCTTTACAGCAATGCAGGGGTCTCGAATGGCAGAAAGTGGTAGAACAGAGAGAGAGGGAGACTCTCGTGTGCTCTCCTTTTAAAGCCCTCAGAACCATGCCCCTGACTGCTATTATTAATCTATTCACTACGGCACGGTCCTACAATCTAATCACCTCTTCAAGACCCCGCCTTTCAATTACCATAAATAGGATTTCCTACCCTCAACAGTTACAGTGGGGGGCCAAGTTTCTAATACATAAAACTTGGGGGACACAACTCAAGCTTCAATGAGTTTGGGGGGGACATTCAATCCATAGCATTCAACCATTTTAAATGCATGCAACTCATTTTTCTCATTTCTAAATTGAAGGAATATTACCTGTTCCATTTACCTCCCAGCATCATGTTGGGAGCTAAATGAAATAATTTAAGTGAACTTGTAGGGAAGGATATGATATAAGGAATGGTAAATATGATTGTTGCTGAGTTGATGTTAGTGATGATGATGATGGTGTCAGCCTTGTTATTCTTTTTAAACTGAAATCTATTTTAAAAATCCTTTCATAGGAAAAAATTTCTAAAACATAAGAATTTACTTAAATTACTAAACTATAAAATTATTAAAAATAGAATCACCAAGTTATGTAATTGTTGAATTTGCTTAATAGTTTTCCTTACTTCATTTATTCACCAAAATTAGATCTTTAGTTCTAAAAATATGTCAAGAGATAATGGAAGGCTTTCTGTCTGTGGACACTGCTGAGGAAGCATCAATAAAGTGTTCCCACTGTCATCATGTCTAAGTCAGAGTCTCATAAAGAGCCTGAACAGCTGCAGAAGCTCTTCATCAGAGGGTTGAGCTTTGAAACAACTGATGAGAGTCTCAGGAGCTATTCTGAGCAATGGGGAACGCTCATGGACTGTGTGGTAATGACAGATCTAAACACCAAGCATTCCAGGGGCTTTGGGTTTGTCATCTATGCCACTGTGGAGGAGGTGGATGCAGCCATGAATGCAGAACCAAACAAGGTGGATGGAAGAGTTGTGGAACCAAAGAGGGCTGTCTCAAGAGAGGATTCCCAAAGACCAGGTGCCCACTTAACTGTGAAGAAGATATTTGTTGTGGCATTAAAGACGACACTGAAGAACATCCTCTGAGAGATTACTTGAACAGTATAGGCAAATAGAAGTGATTGAAATCAGGACTGAGGCAGTGGAAAGAAGAGAGGCTTTGCTTTTGTAACCTTTGACGACCATGACTCTGTGGATAAGATTGTCATTCAGAAATACCATCCTGTGAATGGCCACAACTATGAAGTAAAGAAAGCCCTGTCAAAGCAAGAGATGGCTAGTGCTTCATCCAGCCAAAGAGGTCGAGTGGTTCTGGAAACAGTGGTGTTGGTTGCAGAGGTGGTTTTGGTGGGAATGATAACTTTGGTCGTGGAGGAAACTTCAGTGGTCATGGTGGCTTTGGTGGCAGCCATGTTAGTGGTGGATATGGTGGCAGTGGGGATGGCTATAATGGATTTGGTAATGATGGGAGCAATTTTGGAGATGGTGGAAGCTACAGTGATTTTGGCAATTATAACAATCAGTCTTCAAATTTTGGAGCCATGAAGGGAGGAAATTTTGGAGGCAGAAGCTCTGGCCCTTATGGTGGTGGAGGCCAATACTACACCAAACCACGAAACCAAGGTGGCTATGCTGGTTCCAGCAGAGCGGTAGCTATGGCAGTGGCAGGAGGTTTTGATGAACTTTCAGGAAACAAAGCCTAGCAGGAGAGGAGAGCCAGAAAAGTAACAGGGAAGCTACAGGTTGCAACAGATTTGTGAACTCAGCCAAATATAGTGGTGGCAGGGCCTAGCTGCTACAAAGAAGACATGTTTCAGGCAACACTCATGTGCATGGGCAAAAAAACAAAACAAAAAAAAACTCAAGGACTGTATTTGTGACTAATTGTATAACAGGTTATTTTAGTTTCTGCTCTGTGGAAAGTGTATAGCATTCCAACAAAGGCTATTAATGTAGAATTTTTTTTTGCATCCACAATGTTGATTGCTAAATGTAATAGTCTGATCATGACACTGAATAAATGTGTCTTTAAAAAAAAAAGAGAGAGAGAGAGAATGATAATAGAAGTAAGTATGAAGAACATATTTTCAGGAGTCATATCAAATGGAAGTATATTATAGACAAGGGAAAAGTCATTTTGACTATATTTTCATATTAAAGGATATGTCAACGCTTTATTAATAAACAGATAAGATAGAAAAATGTTATATCTACCAGGAAGCAGGAAATTTTAAGAAGAAGCATGTTAATTAATTACTGTCATTAGCTGGATTGATAACAATTCATTTATTCTGGACCAGTTTATCACAACCATCAAGTTCTCTTCCAAATAAGAGAATGTGATTGAATGTTAGAATATGCTGGAAAGCATTTTTAAAACTTTAGTAAAGACACGCACTTTACGAAGTAAATTGTAGTTAGCCTTCACTTTTTGTGAGAGAAAAATCAGGCACAGATTTATGAGAGAAAAATCTGGATTAACTAACATTTTGTAAAAAATTTTTCAAAAGCTTTATTATCTATTAATCAAGAAAAAGCAGAGGGGAAAAAGCAAGGCATATAACACATATATAAAATGACAGCAATAAATGCAAATATACTAGAAATCATATGAATGTAAATGGGTTAAACTCTAGTAGTCTATTATACAAGATTACCATACTGGTTTTAAAAAATCCAGCAACTATATACTATTTATAGGAGACACACCCAAATTTAAGGACTCAGACTTGAAAGACATTTATCAGGTAAACACTAACTAAAAGAAAGTGGGTATAGCAATAATATTTTTAGACAAAACAGATTTGAGACAAAAATAATTTATAGAAATAGTAATAGCTTATTACTAAACCTTATAGTAGTTTAATTCACTAAGAATATATGAGTACAATTCTGAACTAGTATAAACCTAAAACATAACTTCAAAATACGTAAAGCAAAAAATAATAACTGTAAGATTAAAAATAGGCTAGTTCACCATCACAGTGAGAGAATGACATACCTTTTGCACAATCAGTAATCAATTTTGAAAGGATATAGGAAATTTGAACAACTCAATTAACAAGCTTGATCTAATATACCCAACCTCTACCTGGTCTTTGCAAATTCCCTGTCCTCCTTCCCACAGGAAGGGGAAAAACCCCACAGCATAGCTCCCTATTTCTATGAATTTCTTTAGCTTTCTGTTTATACAGACTGCAGGAGAGATGTGGGAATAATGCGGGCACAATTAGTTCTTATCAAGCCTCACATGGATACCCCGGTTGGCTTCCTTAGAACAAAGGGGTAAAGAGTGCCCCAATTTCATGACAACCTGTAGAGTCCAATTCCACATTCTAGGATGCTTAAAATAATTGCTTAAACTATCCAAAGCAAGAGAGTGCCAATACATGTTACACACTCTCTTGTCACTGCACTAAATGCTATTCTGCCCTTAGGAGAACTATGCCAAATAGGCATCACTGACGTTTCACTGAGGTTGCTCTCCCCTGCCTCGTTTTAAATGAGCAGACAAGTGCCCACCTGACTTTTAATCCAATGACACTAAGCAGAGTTACACAATCCCTAATTAACACGTTCTAATTAGGAGAACTATGCCAAATAGGCATCACTGACGTTTCACTGAGGTTGCTCTCCCCTGCCTCATTTTAAATGAGCAGACAAGTGCCCACCTGACTTTTAATCCAATGACACTAAGCAGAGTTACACAATCCCTAATTAACACGTTCTAGAATTTTCAAACACAGCATACACCATACAAATAGGGTGTGTCTGATGGAGGCATAAAGTGGTATTCCAAAGGCTGCACAAAAAGAGCTTGTTAAGCTGGCCACAAAGTTTAGGCCAGGTTAGGAATTTCAGTGTGTTCAAAACTGGTTTACAGGTATTATGAAAGTATACACTGGGTTTTATTAACTGTTTAGGTAGTTAAAACTACAGTTGAAAATAACATCAGAATTACTCATACTGAGAACCCCTGAAGCATTCTTAGTAGAGCACAGTTAAGAACACCACCCATCTTTGATACAGAGGATGGTTACAAGGCTCCTTAGACACACAGGAAAAGCAAAATATACTAACAACGGGTATTTCCTACTAATGAGTTCATTTCACCTCTCACATGTTTATTCATCATGGTAGTCACTGTGGATTCATATTCCTGCCATCGAAGTATGTAATCACAAAACATGCCTCCAAATCCAAGACACACACACATGCACACGCACTGTGAGACCCAATATGGTTAAGTACTATGTATAGTAAAATTTTCTGCTGAAACGTATTTAATGATTGGTTTATTAATTCAACTAGTCCTTGTAAAGCTTCTACCAAGTGTTAGCCACCATAGTAAACACTGGAGGTACAACAAGCAAGACAGACAAGATTTCTGCATTCATGGAGCTTACATTCAAATTCAGGAGACAGGCAAAATCAAGTTAAAAGAATGGATGAATGAGAGGATTTCAAAGAGTGTCAAATTCCTAGGAAAAAATAAAATGAGACTATACGCTACATAAAATTTCTCAACCTCAATACTATCGACATTTGTGCCAGATAATTCTTTGTTGTGAGGGGCTGTGATTTTAGGATGTTTAGAGCATCCCTGGCCTCTATCCAGTAGATGTCACTAGCTGCATGCCCCCACCCCCAGTTGTGACAATTAAAAACGTCTTCAGAGATTGCCAAATGACACCTGGGGGACAAAATCACCCCTAGTTGAGAACCACTGTGCAAGAGTAACTGGAATGTTTGTTGTACTGTTGCTATTGTTTAATGGTCAGGGAAGAACTGGGAAAAAAAAAAAAAAAAGAGGAAATCTTACCAGACAATGATTTCGGAAGAGAGGTTTCCAGGCATGGAGAGCAGGCAATGCTAAGGCAGTAAGCTGATAATGAACTTGGTGTGCCCAAGGAACAGACAGAAGATTCGTGTGGCCAAAAGCACACAAATGAAGGAGGAAATGAGAATCAGAGAGGCAGGAAAAGCCAGATCACACAAGGCCTTTTAGACCATGATAGAGAACTTAGATTTATTCTGTTTTCAAGCATGATGAGAAGTTTAGGTGAAGGAGAGAATTTCTGACTAGCTGTAAACTAAGAACTTCTTCTGACCATACCTTTAAATATTGATAGGCCTGGAATTTTACAGTCTGCAGTGAAAGACTAAGTACTTCAGGTATAATTATAAATCCTAGCTGGGGGTGGAGCAAGAGCTGTGCAAAAGTGGGTTTCCAGAATTGTCAGAAATGCAGTCTAATGCTGGGAGAAGAGACTTTTGAGGACATCTTCCACTCCAGCTGCTATTCGGATGACAACGCAGAGGAGCTCTCTCAAGGAGAGTGTGTTCCAGGTGACATATTGGCAGCAGCTGTGAGCTGTGACACCCACTGTGTGTGTATGGACTCTGGCTCAGCCCCAAACATGCCCCTTTAGGGGGAAGCAGCCCAAAGCCAAGTGCAGGCCAACCTACTCACCAGGAGCAGAAGACCAACAACCCAGGGACTGGCAAGTAACCTCACAGAGATGTCAATGGCTTGACTTTAAAATGCTCTTGTTAGAGATTTACAGAGTCAACACTTTCAGACCAATGGAGACAAGAAAAACAGACTTCAGATCTTTATTCCAACTCCCTCATTGTTGTGTTATTGCTGCCATTTATTAAGTATTGACATAGTCATTGTTCTAAGTGTTTTCCATCCATTTTCTCACTTAATCCTCTGAACAATCCTGTAAGGTAGATTCTCTTATTTTCAGCATTTTTTAAAAGAAGATCACTGGAACTTAGAGATGTTCTGTTATTTGGCCATGGAATCTGAAACCCAAGAAATCTGACTCAAGTCCAACCTCTTAACCACCCCATTATACTCATATAAGGCAATAAACACTATATACTGCTGAGACGAAGCAACTGCAAAGATGAAATCACTTGCCAAAGGTCATCTGCAGCTAATTCCTAATAATTTGAAGAGCAATTATTAATAAACTGATAACATTTGAACACTTACTGGTACCAGTTTTTTTCTAAGCACTGTATATGAATTACCTAGTTTAATGTTCACAAAAACCTATGAGAAAGCTCTTTTTAGTTGTCCCATTTTATAGATGAGAAAGCTGAGGTTTAGAAATCTTACCTATCTTGTCCAAACTCAAACAACGAATAAGTAGTGAAAATGAGATTTTAATTCAGGCAGTCCAATTCCCAGGCTTTCACCCCTAACACTAACTCATTGAACCCAATTATCTTCCAACAAGAAACTTAGGAACTCTTTTAGTCTTATTTGGTAAAAATGAGTATGATTTAAAATAACACAAACTTATTTAAAAGAATTTCACAAAGACATCTCATAACGTCCTAAACAGAGGCATTCCCTAGAAAGCCTATATTACTTCGTTACCGTTTGTGCAGAAGTTTATGAAAAAATATAGAAAATTCATTTGTCAATTTATTTCATATGATACTTTAATTTCCAAATAAGTATATGAAAAGACGACTTGGTTTGTTGACTCTGTAATCTTTTATTAATGCATAGGATAGTTAATGAATTCAGATATTTCCAAGGTACCTTAGATAAAGATTTGTCCCTATCCCATCCACGCCCCTACCTCCAGATCTTCTAACCAAACACAGTTTGAGAAATCAGTAAAGACCTAGAGTTCAGGAAGACACTGACAGTGTTTTAGAATTTGTGTATTTGTCTGAGTTCCAGTGGCTGACACAGGGATGACAGACTGCTGTTATCTTCATGATAGCACATTTCCTGTAGCACCAGGGTGACATAAAAGACTGACCCAATCTGTTGGTGACCCAATCTGTTGAAAAGTGTCTATTCTCAAGCAAGGAAATTGGAGGTAGTAAAAGGCATCCATGAAGCAGTGCATCATCAGAAGTTGCAGATTTGAGTCTACAGTACATGTCTTGCAACCTTGGGCAATTCGTGATAACTGCTCTGAGATTAGGGCTCTTTATTACACAGGAGGCAACATAATCCTGACTCTGGCTACCAGGCAGGTTGCAGTGCAGATCAATAAGACAATATGCGCATGAGTGGTTTATGGCCTGTACAATGTTCTACACCAAAAGGAGACATCCATAATACGGAGTCAAACAGCCAGGTACAAAGCTGACTCCCTACTGAACTAGTGATGGTGTGACTCTTCCCTATCCCCAGGGCTTTTTGACAATAGCAGTATGTGCTGAAGCAAAGCTGATTCAAGCCAGTGTGTTCTGGAGCCAAAAGAGGGACGAGGCCAATATGGTTAAGGTATTTATGCTGTGGCAGCTGCTCAAGATAGAAATGCAAAACTCTCAGTGTTATAAGGCATTAAAAAACCAATCTAGGTACAACAGTGGGTATGAGATAAACTCTGCAGACCCAAGAGCAACTATCTTTGTAATCTTTAATATCAATAATAATTATTATTATAACAATAATAGTAGCTTATGTATCAGTCAACTAGTTTTGCAAACAAAATGCTCTGAGACTCAGACTTGAAACATGTATTCTCAGTTCTCTAACAGCATGTCAGCTAGGATTGGTTCATTGAGACTGGGTTCAGACAGGCAGCTCTGCCTAAAACTGCAGGCCCACTTGGGCTTGGATCCTCACTGTGGGTTGGGCTCATGTGTGTTCGTTCTAGAATCCAGGCAGTAGCATCAGCAGCTACCCTGAAAGGGGCAAGGCCTTTTCAGGAAGGCAGCTCTGCCTAAAACTGCAGGCCCACTTGGGCTTGGATCCTCACTGTGGGTTGGGCTCTTGTATGTTCGTTCTAGAATCCAGGCAGTAGCATCAGCAGCTACCCTGAAAGGTGCAAGGCCTTTTCAGGGCAATGATATAAGCTCAAGAGAGCATGTGTGTAAGTACATTTCAGGCCTCTGATCTAATCTACCTTGATCACGTTCACTAGGTGCTTACTATGTATTTAAGCAACTGTGTACCGAAAGCTTTACCCCATTGTTTCATATAATCTTTGCAACAATTCTGTGGAGCTTGGCCTATTTTTATCCTCATTTCATAGGTGATGAGAAAACCAAACTAAAGAGAAGTTAGGAAACTTTTCCAGTCTCCTTCGGCTAGTAAATTACTGAGTCGGTATTTTTATCCTCATTTCATAGGTGATGAGAAAACCAAACTAAAGAGAAGTTAGGAAACTTTCCCAGTCTCCTTCAGCTAGTAAATTACTGAGTCCAGATTCCAGTGCAGGTACTGGTACTCCACAGACTACAAGCTTTGCCAGTACATTCTATTGACTACTTACATCCTAGTCCATCAGCACTGCAATTAAAATGGGGCTAGTTTCAGCATGGTGAATATATCTGGGTTCTCATATCATGACATTCAAACTATATATGAATTTTGTTTTATTTGTATTATGGAATATTTGCTGTCACAAGCATCCATAACACGCATCTACCTTATGATACCTAATAAAAGGAATGCTCATGAATCTACCATCCACAATCTAGACTATTACCAGTGTCTTCATATGCTCTATCTTAACTTCCTCCCTAAAGGCAACCACTATCTTGAACTTTATATTTATCATTCTCTCGCTTTTTTAAACATAGATCGATCATGTATATGTATATCAAATAGTTTTGCTTGGTTGAACCCTCAACTGTGCAGTCATGTATCTATAGTTAATCCATTTTTTATTGCTGTGTAATAGTACACCAAGTGAATATATCACAATATATCAATTATCCTACCAATAAATATTGGATTGCTTCTAAAGTTTGCTATTGTAAATAATGTTTCTACGAATAATCTCACTAATAATGCATGAGAGTCCCTGTTATGCTAAATTCTCACCAATACTTGGTACTGTCAGACCTCATAATTTAGGGGAAGTAAAGTAATATTTTATTTGTGACCTTAATTTGCATTTTCCTGCTCACTACAAAGGCTTAGCACATTTTCATGAGGGAATTCACCACATATGTTTTCTCTTCTGTGAATTGCTTATTCATGATCCTTGCCAATTTTCCTGTTGAGCTATTTACCTTCCTTATTGATTCATATCAGTTATGTATATATTTATATGCATATATATTTACATAAACTTTGCCCATTATATATATTATTAATATTGTCTCTCAGTTTATGGCTTATTGTTCTGTTCTTTTTACGGTAAATAGTGAGAGAATTTGTCAATGTTTTTCCTTAATGGTTTTCCCAGTTTTAATGGTGTTTCCCACCAAATTCATGTATACTCTGAACCTGTGAATATGAGCCTATTTGGAAATAGGGTCTTGGTAGATGTAATCAAGTTAAGCTAAGGTCACACTGACTTAGGGTGGACTCCAAATCCAAACACTGGTGCTCATATGAGAAGAGGGAAATTCAGACACAAAGACAGAAAGGCCACGTGACATCGGAAGCAGACATTGGAACGGCGCAGCTGAGAACCAAGGAAAGCCAGGGATTGCCAACAAACACCAGAAGTTGCAAGAGGCAAAGAGGCATTCTTCCCTAGAATGTTCAGAGGGAGCATGGTCCAGCCAACATCATGATCTCAAACTTCTAGGCTCTGAACTGTGAGAGAATAAATTTCTGTGTTGTAAGCCAGTTTGTGGTAATTTGTTACAGCAGCCACAGTAAACTAATACTACGATTAACAATTTTTGTGTTATGAAAATTTTTTAAATCTTAAAGCTCTGAAGACACTCTATATATCACCTTCTAAAGTTTTACATACTTGCCCTTCATACTTAAGTTTTTAATTTATCTAATACTGATTTTGTTTATGGGTGTGAGGTAGGAAAACCATTTTATCATTTTGGGTTTTTGATTTTCTTTTTTTTTCTATCGGGATAATAAATTGTTCCAACAGCTTTTATTGGAAGGTCTATCTCTTTTTTATTAATTTTCAAATCCACCATATATTGAAGTGCCATATAAGTGTGGGGGTTTTGGGGGGATCTCAAGTTTGTTCTGTTGGTCAATGTGCCTATCACACTCTTCTGTGATAATCATTGTAATTTTATTACAGTTCTTCTTATCTGGTAGAGCTAGACTTTTTATCATTTTCCTCTCTTTCTTTTTTTTTCTTCAGGAGTCTCTTGGTTATTCTTGGGCATTTGATCTTCCATTAAAATTTAAAATTAGTTCATAAATGAAATTTGTGCATGTCAGTACCATACAAAGTAAAGACTGCCTATATTGTAATGTTTTTAATCTTTATCGACTAGATAGTTTAAAAGATGGCATTTCTGTTGTTCAATAAGTTTGAATCCTACATCTAAAACCTATTAGCTATGTGATTGGGACAAATTACTTATCCTAATCCCTTTGAATTTCAATATCTTCATTTGTAAAATAGAGCTAATAACAGCATTTAACACTGTTGTGTTTTCTTCTGGTTATCGCTCATTGAGCACTTATTATGTGCCAGGTAGGATGCTAAACATGTTAATATATAAAATGCATAGCAAAAGTTACATCTAATTTTTCCTTTTCTTTTGGGATGTTAGTGTTTCCCATATAGTTTGGTAAAAAAAATTTATTTCCCTCAACGATGGCTTACATGTTTAAAAGATACTCTGCTCATTTCAGTTGCTGTTCACCCATAAGATTAGAATACACTGCTCAGAAAAGTCATAACCTGCGTATAAATATGAAGACTCTTTTCATATGGCTTATTTTCAAATAATAATTAAAATAATTAGTGTACATGGTAAACCACACATGGCTCAATATTTCTCATAACCATTCCATTAAGGTCACTAGAAATGAACCAACTCATACAATCAAGTCAAAATAATTAATATTACCTGAAAATGATTATATCCTTGATTAATAAAGTTTTTTGTATTGCAACACAATGCAACCGTGAAACACCAACTTTTAAAGACCTACCATCATTGACTTTGTAGAGTGATACTGTCTTCTTATAATTTCTATTATTTTAACTTTTTATCTATTTGTAATTTAATTGAACAATCCACAAGAATGTTATTGACTTTATAAATCATAGCTCCCAAACCAAATGCTGATGAAAACTTTAATTCTCCAAAAATCACATGCTTTCAAGAGACGTAATATTTTGAGAGGTACTTTATCTTTTGAGATGCAAAAGGGGAACTTGCATAAATAGATGGGCTTCTTCTTTGAGCCATATGCTAAGAAAATAAAACCATAGGTATTTCTTCTACATAGAATTGTGTCCAAGGATTATAATGCACAAGAATGCTTTGAAAGGGTTGTTTTCTAACTTCAGTCAGACCTTGGTCATATTTAGGAAAGAAAACCAAAGTCACTGGACACAATGGGGAAAAAAAGATTGCTTTGCATTAAAAAGTATTTTTTTTAATGAATGTAAAGCTTAGGTTAGTTATTCCTAATGGTTTGGAAAGATAAGGGAGAAGATCAAAGAATAAACACAAACTAGCTACTATCACTTTTAATTTAAATTATAATTATTCTGTGTCCTATTTTCATGAAGGTGAGGTTAGTGTAACTCTGTTAAGACGAACAATGTCTTTCTTCTAATCATCAGAGGTTTCTTTTAATAATTATCTTCTTGAAATTGCTAACCTGGACTCTTGAGATTACATGTATTTATCTATTTATCACAGGTAACTTCAATCATTACAATGTTTTAAGCAAGGAGGGAATCACACTGGCTAAAATAAAAGAGATAGAAAATACCAAGCACTAGGAGCTTTCATATAATTTCCATGTGAGTAAACTGGCAACCACTTTTAGACCGACATGTTCTACCAAAGATGTAGACATACATAATCCATGACCCCAAAATTTCATTTCTAGATAGATTCACAAAAGAAATGTGACATGTGTTCATAAAAAGACATAGTAGAGTATTCATAGCAGCATTATTTTTAATAGCCCCAAACTGGGAACTACCCAAATGCTCATTCCAGCAGAGTGGATTAATGGTGGTGTTTTCATTCATTCATCAGCAATGAGAATGAGCTATCTGCAATGACATGCAGTCACATGGATCAATTGTTAAAACTTAATGCTAAATACAAGAAGTCAGACACACAAAAAAGTACATACCATATGATTTCATTATGTGAAGTAAAATGTAGGCAAAATTATCCTATACTTTCAAAAGTCTGAACAGTGGTTTCTCTTGGGGTAGGGAGATTTGTGTCTGGAAATGAACAAGAGGGAGCTTCTAAAGTGCTTCTTTGTGAGTGCTATTCACACGGTTGTGTTCAGTTTGTGAAAATACATTGAGCTGTTCACTTTTGTGCACATGTTTCTCTATGTACATTATATTCCAATAAATATTTAGCAGTAAAAAATAAAAACAAAAAGCTGTGATAAGATCACTGTGTTCACTCACTTAAATTTATACACTGTTTTTCATATAACTTTATAATAATCAACAGCTAAGTGCACTTAATAACAAAACTATCATCTTATTTGCAGAATACATTTTGTTAATTAACTAGCAATTTATTCATAAAGCATGATGCAAAATCAAGTTTTTCTAAAAAATGGCATTGAAGTAGCATCACCATAGTAATGTCACTTATTTTTCTGATGAGTTTAACTAAATTAATACACCTGAAGATTGCAGAATAAATATGTTGTACCCCACTTAAGAAAGGCATTTTATTACATACACATTAAAATCTACTCCTCCAGGTAATACTACAGAGTTAACTGAATTTGTATCCTACTGAGGTTTAGAGTCAGAACATTGCTCTTAAAATGAAAAGTATGTAGAGTCTAAATTATGTTGAAAGTTCCCCAATAATGTGGCACACTAGAGAATCAATTACAACTTGCAGTCCATATAAGATAAAAGGTTTTTCCTTTAACACTAATTTGGTCACCTTTTCTCTGATTGAGCATGAGATGAAGCTGGCTTGCATTTATAGCCACATTATTAAAACGAAACAAAAAATCAGAATCACATAAGCTTCAGAAGCATCTGGGAACTATAATTAACTGAGATAACAGCAAAGTTATAGTGCCCATTTTAGAGTTACTTTAGGACATGCCAGGATACTTCAGAAAGTTCATGGAAAAATAGAATTAAAAGATAATCAAAATCTTTCTGTGAACTTTTTGAATTACCCTTGTATACTCATTGAGTAGAGTGGCTGGCCCATATTATTTAAATTATTTTCTCTTTTATTCTCTCCCAATTCCCATCCCCAACCCCAGTGTGATGCACTCATAACTAAATTCACAAAAAGTAATTACAGATATCATGGGATTCCATCATACAGTGAAAAGGCCTAGATTTTACAGCCACACAGATCTGGAATCAATGGCTGGATCTGCCACTTACTGCAAACTAACAAACCTTAGTTAATTTGTATGAAAAATGGGAATAATATCTATCTTACATTGCAGTGGTAAAAAATAGAGATAAATACATACAAAATGCTTCATGGGTGGTTTACATTATCCGGCACATTATGAGTTCTCAGTAAAAAACAGCTATTACGATTGTGGTAGAAGATTATAAAAATAAATAAAAGATATGGAATTATGACACATTCCTCAAAGTTTAAAATTAATTACTCTTTTTCAAACAGTGTGGAAAAAAATAATTTTTTTTTTTTTTTTTAAAAGATGACCGGTAAGGGGATCTTAATCCTTGACTTGGTGT
>NW_007733993.1:4450-5249 GCF_000696425.1 Galeopterus variegatus | reverse complement strand
CACTCTCCCGAGTGAGCCACAGGCCGGCCCGAAAAAAATAATTTTTAAAGAACACATACATTTCACCTAACTCAGGGTTCTTTCCCTAAAACTCAAGATCATGTGGCCACAGTGGTTCCCTTTTCAGGGCCCATTCCCCTGGCAATATGGCTTTGACAGCCATCCATTGAAAGGTGGAGTCTATTTCCCAGGCCTGTGATCTGGGCTGGCTGTGGCATGCTTGACCAACAGAACTCAGCAAAAGGGGCAGAATGGCCATTCCACATCTGGGCCTCTAGAGGCTGTGTGACTTATCACTTTCTCTCTGGGGACTCTGTCTTGGTCATGGGAATAACCTCAGGCTAGCCTCCGGGAGGAAGAGAGACAATGTAAGTCAGAGGTCAGTCAGCCTAATTGTGCCACCTGAGGTCCCAGACACATGCTAGCCCCACTCACAGTTGACCACAGACACATGAGGAAGACTAGCCCACATAAGAACCCCAGCAGAATCATGAACCAAATACATGCTCGTTATTTTAAGTCACCATATTTTGGGTGGTTTTTCCTCAACCATGTCTACCTAATAGACTAATAATATTTTCTAATATATTTTCTCATCAGTTCTTCAAAATTGTCTATTAATCCTGTGCATTAGTTGCAGTTTGAGGTTCAGATACAGTAGAGTATTCCTATACATTATGTAATATGTTCAGACATTCCACAATATTTCAGTGAGACATATATATATGCACAAACTTATAGTTGGTTGTATAAAAAATGTCTCTTATTGACTCACATCAGAATCTTCTACATCTCTTTC
>NW_007733993.1:1461-2581 GCF_000696425.1 Galeopterus variegatus | reverse complement strand
ACTGTCAGAATGTCTGATTTATAGACCCAAAGCTCAGAAATAATCAGATCATGCAGAAGGTGATGGTGCAGATGCAAGTCCTATGGTCAAAGAACAAAGGCCACACCTACTTAGATGCCAAGTTTATCCTATTAAGGATTCTGTGTCTTTCAGAGGAACATCTGTGGCTTGATGATTGTCATTCCCAAAATCACTATTCAAAATAAAGTAACGCACCACAAACACATCTACATTTCTTTTAGCACCCAGTACAGAAAAAAATTAGTAATACAGTTCCTAAACTTCTAAAACAGTTTTCAGTGTATATTATATATTGAAGAAATATAACTTGAATTTTTTTTAACCACCCACTTCAGATGACTTTAGCTAAGTCCTTAAGACATAAAATCAATAAAATAGTAGCAAGTTATTATAAGAAATTGAATCTGCAGTTGTTTTTTAAATAATCAGATTAAATCTGGGGTACATTTCCTATCATAAGAATTTCAAAGCACTTAAAATCTGGGACAGATTTTTTTTGGTAACATTACAGGAACTAATGGCGAGGAGGAAAGGGAGGGGAGATTGGAAAAAAGAAAGAGAAGGAGGAAGGAGAGAGGGAAGGAGGGAAAAAGGAGGAATGGAAGCGGAAAGAGGAAGGAAGGGAGAAGGGAAGAAAACCAGGTTAGGCCACTCCCCAAAGCTGTGTGTGTCCATGAAGAAGCAATTCTACCAGAGAGAAACCCTGAGCTTGCCAGAGGACTAGAAGACATTCTTATCTGGATGTTAAATCTGAAGATTAGCGTATAGGCCAATTTTATCACATATCATGCAGCAAATTTTCTTAGAATACCAACAAGTAGGCTTCAGAGAATTATAATTGTTACAGAAATCAACACAGGCTTTTGGTTTTTCTCTGGAAGAGAGGCTGTAAAACACTGAACTTTTTCAAAAGAGAAATCTGATCCAAAAACTTCATCTAAGGACACATTAACTTGAACATCCGGGAAGGTGGGAGTGGAAAACAGTTCCCACTATTTGTTCCCCTCTGTTATGTTTTTGCTTCCTGATAATTCTGGGAATAACATCGTGTCCTATACTCAACTAGCTACTGCTAATGCACTGAACTTTCTGTTCCTGT
>NW_007733993.1:0-334 GCF_000696425.1 Galeopterus variegatus | reverse complement strand
CTCTGAAATCATACCAGCATTTTTGAAAATGCCATTATAATCCCCACTGCTGTCGCCTAGAACCCGAACAGTGAGAAAAAAATTAGAAGCACTGTACCAAGTCTGTATATTGTTAGTGTCACTGAACTTTCTCGTTCTTTATTTTAAATAATTGCTTGCTATACTTTACAGTAGTGGAGATTCACTTTGCCACTGTATAGTGAACCACCAAGTGACGCATTCATTATTTCCCTCATTATCTCTTATTGCTGCTTACAGGAGGGCCTCGTAAAGCCTCAAATCCTGACTTGACTTTAAATCACTGTAAATATGGACTATTTTACACATTTAGCAA
>NW_007733992.1:98099-101175 GCF_000696425.1 Galeopterus variegatus | reverse complement strand
AAGATCCTCTTTTCTGGCTATCTTGGAATATACAATATAATATTATTAGCTATAGTCAACCAGAATTTATTCTTTCTAACTATAACTTAAAGTTAATTTAGAACCTATGTTTTAGAGGTGCAAAGCCAATCTGCACCCTTTCATCTTTCTGTTGCATAAATTATTTTAATAAATTTTGGATATGCAATTGGATCAAATTGCGGGCCTCTGTTTTAGTTTCTCTTTCCTCCCCTGTAACAAGTTTTTTTTTGTTTTGATGGTTACCGGATATACCTTGTGGGGGCAGGGGGTCATCTCTGGTCATATTTATAACTTTCTTCCTCCAGAGAGTCCCACATGAGTATCATCAGGGTTAGGGAAATTTTTTTTATTAGGTCTAGGGACTCCGGACTTAACTTTGAATTAACCCCTTGCCATGTTGATCAGCTGTGGCATTCAGTAGAACCCAGAGTCTTAATTGGTCCATTTTACAATTATCCAATAGGGTGATGATGTTCTCTGGCTCTTTTTTTTTTTAAGGTTATGTAAATAAAAAAAAATTTTTTTAATTGTTTAATTCTTTGGTGGCTAGCCAGTACAGGGATCCAAACCCGTGACCTTGGTGTAATAAGGCTGCACTCTAACCAACAGAACTAACTGGCCAGCCCTTGTCCTCTGGATTTTTAAGAGGAGTGGGGAAAAAACATTTAGGGTGCTTTTCATAAGGGTCTGTGCCAGGGCGTGCCATGGATGTTTCTGTCTATAATCCTGAGGATCAGGATCTTTGTCGCACCAGAGGCATTCAGGGACCTAATGAGCTGTCTGCTTTTAGGAGCGTGACCTTAGCATTCTACATGGTGACTATTCTCCCTCTCACCAGCAATCATCCATGACCACCCAGAGGGCCTGTATATTTTTACTGAACACTTTATAGAAGGGGACCAATGCCTGGTTGAAACACACAACCAGTGGTCATAGAGTAAGAGTTGTTCCCTGGAGTCTAGCATCAGTCACAGTCTGTGCTGGAATTGAGATGCATGATTCAGTCTGAGACAGATAGGTCTTGGCTGAGATAACCAGCCAGGGGCTACTTTAAGGAGGGCCCTGCTCCCATATTCTTGTCCCTAAATGCAAAGCTTCTGACTTAGGTCAGTTAAATCTGTAACGGAGGCTTGCTAGGACTTAAGTGCAGCCCAAGCAGCAACAACTCTAATGTCAGCTCAATAGCAGGCAGCAGCACAGCTAAAAGAGCACACTAGGCAGCAGGCAGCAGCTGAAAGTGCATGCTTGCCAGCAGGCTGCAGAGCCAGTTATTAAGCTGAAAGCAAGAACAGAAAGACCTCTAGGAGATGGTGGTCCTCTCTTAGACCAGTGTCTTGAAGTTCCCTCACAGAGGGTAGAATCAAGCCCCCACCCCTGCCAAAAATTAGTTGAGACTGATGATGCAACACATGTAACAAGAGGGTGTAAAAAGGTTTATTATTTATATCATGAGGCTTTCTGGGGAGAGAAGGACAGGCATCTAAGCCTCTCCATTTGGCTTGAGTGAAAGAGGGCTGAATGGCCCTGGTTTTTAGTGTGGTTAGGGAGTGGGGTTGGGGGGAAGGTTTCTGCATGTGGGCCAGGGTTTCTTTGGTTTGAACTTCCTCACCAACACCAAGGGAGGGAGTGCCCGAGCTTTCTTATTGACTTGCCTAGGTGTGAGCAAAAGGGGGAGAGGTAGAGTTTGAAAGCTGTCAGCAGTCAAATATCAGAAATGGAGTTAGATTTGTTGTTACAATCTCCCTGTCAGTTGGATGACATACTGCATGCACTAATATAGTTAGTGGGGAATGTAAGATAAATAAAATGTTGAAACTGCCAAATCACTTCAAGGGAAAAATACATATTGAGTTCAGAGGAAGTCAGTTTGGGAGACAAAAGTGATCACGCACCATAGAAGCAAAAATAGAGCTCTGGAATGAAATGACTTTGGCCCTTGACTGTGCTGTGGGCATTTCCTAAGGGCTCCCAACTCTTTGGAAAGTAAACTCCTAACAGCATCCCATCTAATATGTTTTCAAGGAAGGTCAAGGCTTTTAAAAAGTTCCTTGTTTACACTTAAACCTCAAGCTCCTTGTATTTCTGTCCTCGGGCCAACCTTTTTGGGGTAACCAAATTACTCTTTCTTAAGCTGTGTTGTCCAATATGGTGGCCACTAGCTATGGATGGCAATTGAGCACTTGAAATGTGCTTAGTATGAATTGTGTTGTGCTGTAAGTGTGAAATACAAAGACTTAGGTTTCGTATTACTTTGCTAGGGTTGCAGTAACAAAATACCACAGACTGGGTGGCTTAAAACAGCAGAAATGTATTGTCTGACAGTTCTGGAGGCTAGAAATCTGAGGTCAAAGTGTCAGCAGGATTGATTCCTTCTGAGGGATGTGAAGGAGAATCTGTTCCAGGTCTCTCTCCTAGGTTTTGGTGGTTTCTTGTGATCTTTGTCATTCTTTGGCTTGTAGAAGCATCACCCTGATCATTGTTTTTATGTTCACGTGACATTCTCCCTGTGTGAGTTTCCGTCTCTGTGTCCAACTTTTTCCTTTTTTTAAGGACATCGGTCATATTGGATTAGGGTCCACCCTAATGACCTCATCTTAACTTGATCTTCTGCAAAGATCCTATTCTCAAATAAGGTCACACTCACAGGTACAATCTATAATGATACTATTTCCAAACACAGTCCTATTCTAAGAAACTGGGGGGGGGGTTAGGGCTTCATTTTTTTTGGAGACACAATTCAACTCATAACAGATTTCAAAGACCTAGTATGATAAAAATAATGTAAAAATCTTATTATTATTATTATTTTTTGCTTACTACATGTTGAAATGATAACATTTTGGATATATTGGGTTAAATAGAATATATTGTTAAAATTAATTATACCTCTTTCTTTTGACTTTTTAAAATGTGGCTACTAGAAAATTTTAAAATTACCTATATGGTTTGCATTTGTGGCACAAATTTTATTTCTGTTAGATAGACATCTCCAAAGCAAGGGTTAGCGTAATAACTTCGTAAAGCATACATTATACGAAGTTATACGATGAGGTGC